>NC_071255.1:6752527-6807527 GCF_023375685.1 Ictalurus furcatus | reverse complement strand
CGTTGCCTTCTTGAGCCAATACAGAAGATGCTGGAAAAGCAAAGACTGCGCAGGACCTGGAGGATTTTTCTGAGGCACAGCGGGCAGTTTAACTGCTCAGGACAAGCAAGGGACTCGTGAACAACTCTCACAAAACATAAACACATTCGTGGATCATCCAGGTAACGACTCATAGAGTCATTAAGAATCAAGGGTTTGACCAGAGTCATTTTTTCATAAGTTCAACTATAATCTTGTCTTGTGGACTATATGTAAACATCTGTTATGTGAAATAACTTCTTCAGGACAGGACTAAATAAAATAAATAAAAAAAACATGGGATTTTTTTTTTTATATCATCCCTCTTATTTTCTTAACAGTATTAAGATTTAGCAGATTCTACAAGGGGTACGCAAACTTTTGAGCACAAGCGTGTATGTGTATATGTGTGTGTGAATATATAACGTTATATACCGACTGTATACAAATCACCTGGATTTATTCGGTGTTCTAGTACATTGCATGGTGTTCCGGCTTGAATTACTCACGAAACGTCGCACATCTCTTATTCTTTCCCCAGACCAAGGCTGCAAGCACAGAGGAAATTTGCCCAATCTCAGCCGAGCTCTCCTCACGCCACTCCGCTTAAACTCCTCGAGGCCGTACCACCCAGCCCTAGCCTTCCTCTCAGCGATCTCACCAAGTGCAAACCCAAAACAGAGGACTTCCTCACCTTCCTCTGTCTAAGAGGTAAGTCCACTATGTAGACGAGGGAACAGGTTCGGGACGGGGAAAAAGAAAAAACTGCTGCCGTAGTTCTAGAGACAGCCGTTTGCTTGAGCTGGATGGCGGCTAACAGATTTCATTGCCGCTCGTTCGTTGACAGCGCTGTACTGGCGGCGGTCCCAGATGTGCAGTGACTGCTACTGTCGTTCTGGCACAAACCGCCGAGTGTTGAGCTACGGCTTCTAAATCCGTTTAACCTCAGTCCTCTCCGTCTCGAAACCCCAGAAGAGGGTGGTTTATTTTCGTGGCTTGTCTGATTATTCTAGCGGTCAAGGTACAGGAACGACATTCTTCTTAGACACACCTTTTCTATAGCCGGTCCAGAGAATTCTGGGTTGTTGGAATGGATCTAGAAATGGGATTATAATCCCACCGTGTGAGTTTTTACATATCCTGCGAATCCTGAGTGGAATTTTCACCTACTTTTTAAAACGTAGACCTTTTAAACCTCTTCTTCAGCAGAGCTCTGAGAGCTCCCGTTTTGCAGCCGAGGAGGCCTCAGTTCAGTTGTAGCAGGTGTCCAATAATACGTTTTACGTGAAACTACACTACGTTACACTCTTAGGAAAAAGCGTGCCTCGAGGTTTCTTCGCTGCCTAACTGGGTTCTACTTGGAACCCTGTGTCGGAGGGGAAAGTCGTTTGTTTTAGATGGTACCTTTCTCCCCAGAGAGTATTAGTTACAGCTGTAATGTGGCGGCGTCACGTCTTTCCATTCTCCATCGTTCTCCGACGTTCCTGCCTCAGGAGCCGTTTCAAGCCAGAGCAAACATGGCGGACTGCAGGTAAATGATCTCCTTACACACGTACACCACTGAGGTGCGTATAAAAAAAAAACAAAAAAAAAACAAACAGCGCAGACTGATTAAAACTGTCTTGCGTTATTGATTAAAGGGCAAAGTTTAAAAATGAAAGCCTCTTTCCCAGTGCCGTTACTCTTCATCATTCCTTATCCACTGTTAGTATGTGGTCAGTCTGCAGAGCTGATTGGTATGGCACGTGTCGAAATTTAACACGGAGCTTATCGTTTTATTTTTTTGAAAGGAAAATGCTGGATTCACTGTATAATATATTTTAAGATGATTGTTGAGCTGTAATTGGTGGATCCGTCCTGGACTATAGATGGAATCGGCAAATGAGGGACACTCGATACCTCAAATGACCCCTAACGTACACAAGCAACCAAAGCAAATATAATGATTATAAGCTGAATAATAATAATAACATGTATAGAAGATTTGGCACCCTGTCCAGGGTGTACCCCGCCTTGTGCCCGACGCTCCCTGGGATAGGCTCCAGGTTCCCCGCGACCCTGATAAAGGAGTAAGCGGTATAGAAGATGGATTGATTGGATGGATGGATGGATATATAGAAGATGCATTAGGAGATAAGTAGTGATAAGTGCTGCAATGCAAAAAAAAAAAAAAAAAGAAATCATTCAGATATGAAAAGGAAGGAAAACGAAGCCCGAATAAGAAAGCAAGAGGAGCAGAAGAGATCATGCACTCGTCAGCCACATCTGTCTTTTTAAAGCCACAGAGATTTCTAGCTTGACGTGAAGCTGCTCATTGATGATACTATAGCAGCTTCTCTTCACACACACACTCTCAGACTCAGAAAAACAAGCCCGTTGCCATAACACCAAGTGCGCAATGTAGAAAAAGACACCGAAGTACATCTTCAGTCAAATACTCAGTCACTTTAAATGTTCCTACTCCATTTAGCTCCATCTCCTGCACCAAGAAATTAAGAAGAAATGGCAAAAATATATGGACACACGAAGCAGTTCCACTGGACGTGAGTCAGAGCATCAGCCATTGTGTTTTCTGGTCCTGGGATGAACAAATCCCATCTCTGATTTGGAAAATGAGGAGAAGTGTTAAAGGGATTACGACCTGTATAGACCACAACAGGCATGCTGAAACGTGACGGCTAAATTAGCGGCAACGTCGGTCCCTTCACAACACGGTACGCGTAATCGATGGGAGACAAATCCCTTAGAAAAGAAACTCTCAGCATGGTCAGACTGCCGCCGTCCCAACATTACCGACATCCCGCAGTCTGAAACATCGATCGAAACCATAACGGAGTCTGAACGTTCCTGAAACATCACTTTTGTAAATGCCAACCAGCAGCTAAAAGACCAAGACAGCTTTGACCTCACGTTGAAGCTCCAGTACTCACGGTGACTTCCACGTGAGGGGAAAGTGCAGTGGTGTCCAAACAGCCTGCGAAACCACCTCATGTTTCTTTCCGTAGTGGGGAATTTGGAATGGCTGACCCTGAACAGGACATTACTTAGGATATATTGTAGACGGGTTGAATCGAGGGCACTGTGATTTTTAGTCTTTTTTGCTTTGATCTCAAATTCACTTCCTTTCACGTTTTTATCAGGACGGCTTTCTTCCCATGCGCGCACACACACAAAAAAATTCACATGCTATAGCGCACAGCTCTGGTTGCACGCACTCGGTGACCCTCCTCGCATAAATGGCTATTGAGGGCATGTGTAGAGCTTCAGAACAGCCACTCGATTATGAGCTCCAGAGCCTTCAGGAAGGATTAGGAGCAGCGTGGATGAAGAGAGACTGAGGCCATGCTGCTGTCTCCACGGTTAACCCTTCTATGCTGTCTCTGGCCTGGGAAAGACCAGTGAAGTAAAAGGATGTCACATGGCAGTAGGTGATCAGTTGGCATTAAACAGAGCCGCAGTTGCTCTTGATAGTTGCTTTCACTGGTGGGGGAGGGTGGGGGGGGGATGTAGGCATGCAATCCAGTACAAAATTGGTGAAATCATGAGAACTGAATATTCTGCAGCATATTAATCTGAAAGGTGCAGCAACATTTAAAACTCCCCTTAAGCATTTTTATCCATCAGTTATATCACGCTGTACACGTGATATTTCCGGGTGCTTTTACATACGTAGCGTTTAGTCTGTCTGAATTCTACTCGGGGGTGTTCCTACCCTCAGTGTGCACTCGGGTGCTGACCAAACTAACCGGTCTCAGACACGCTGAGGTTCAACGTGAACTCTATCTCGGATTGATTTAGCAGCGAGAAAGTGAACCCGACCTTGAACCGACCCAGCTGCCGGAAGAGAACCGGCCGATGACGTGTATGTCGGGTTGAACTGTGAAGCATAGGAGCTGAAGTACTGCGGAAACGCCACGCGCCCTGGAGACTCGGCTCGACGAGCCAAATATCCAAGACGCGAGAAGCAAGATGTTTTAAACTAGTTATTTCATTCTATATTACGTTTATATGGTCATTTATTTAGCGCTGGGTTTTTTTTTTTGTTGTTGTTGTTGTTGCGTTAATGAACGTAAGAGTTTTACGAGTATGTTTTAAGCCCTGAAACACCTTTCAGCCAGCGCAGTGTGAATCCAGAGCAAACCCAATCGCAAATGAAACAAAAGTAGCAAATTTGTTCCGATAGATTTATAGAATTAGGCTTTTTTTAAACAGGGTTTTTACTCTTAAACCTGTCAGACATAACTACCTGACTGTGAGTTACATACACTGCCCAGATTGTGGGCGGCTGTGGTTCAGGTGGTAGAGCGGGTTGTCCACTAATCGTAGGGTTGGCGGTTCGATTCCCAGCCCACATGACTCCACATACCGAAGTGTCCTTGGACAAGACCCTGAACCCCAAGTTGGCAAGTTAGCACCATGCATGGCAGCTCTGCTACCACTGGTGTGCGAATGGGTGAATGAGACTCGGTGTAAAGCGCTACGGTTAGAAAAGCGCTTTTATAAGTGTAGACCATTTACCATGAGGCTATTTAAAAATAAAAATAGCCTGTTGAACCAGAGGGAGCATTCTGGAAGTTTCTAAGCTGAAATGCGGCTGAAGCCGATAACGTTGTTTTTTTTTTTTTTTTTTTAATCTTAGGTCGAGCAAATGCTGAGCGAAAATTTGTCGTCTCATTTCAGTGCAGCAGTGACAGTATTAAGTGTTCAATAATAAAAACTTTATCAGCATGCCCACTTCATTAAAATGAACACGGCTGTGCTCTCGGCAATGTTAACGCTTGTCTGTTAATCCCGGCTGCACCCATATTAAAATATGCAATATTACCAGATTTATCTTCTTTTTTTTTTTTTTTCTTTCTTACTATTTTCGGTAGGAACCGAATACTTCTTGATAAAACTGCATAAATGACGGTGGCCCTATTTATTTTCGCCTGTGGGCGCGAGCCGTTTCGTTCGGCCTCCTTGGCACACGAGCACTCGTCACTCACCTCCGCGTGCTTTTGTCTCTCGTTCTGGTCCAGGTTCTGCCGCGTTGCCCAGTAACATGAAGTACTTCGGGAGCGCGCACGACGACGAAGACGCTGACGAAGAAGAAGACGAAGAAGAGGAGGAGGAAGAAGAGGAGGAGGAAGAGGAGGAGGAGAATGAACGGAGGAAACCGTCTGCTGGTAACATCACATCTTCCTGTCAGGTCTCTCCACGCAGGAGTAAAGCTTCGAGCAGAGTCGTCGCAAACGGAAACGGTACTCTCGGCTCTCCCTGGCACGCTTCTTTCTTTTCCTCTTATGATATATATTTCTATCTGACTGTACATGTTCCATCAGAGCACAAAGTACATTATAGCAGGTCCATTTAAAAAAAAAAAATAAATAAAAAAATACCCCAGAGCAGTTCATTTGCTTTCCATGTCACAGCTTTGGGCAGGTGAGTTACGGTTCTGCTTTCCTTCTCACCATGCAGTTAATGATGCGTGTCTATACACAGCACTCTGTCAGAGTTCCCACATTTTTGCTGCACACTAGCCATGTAGCACAGGGAATTCATATTTCCTGAGACCTGCTGCACATGTGCACGCAGACACAAAGGCTTATGATGTCACCATCCAGTATAACACTCTACAATCCAGTATGAAGTAATCTTTAGAGTCGGTGAAGCGCTGTATATTTAATATGAGAGTCAGGAATCACGTTCTATTGTACAGCCAGAGCTGGGCAATAACGAACGACAGTGACTTTAACGGATACTCTAGAATTGACGTGTTTCTGGAAGGCGTAATGACTGGAAGCCTTTTTTTTTTTTTTTTTTTTTTTTTTTTTTTTTTTTTGCATCACACAATTTAAAGCAAAATAAAAAAAAGCTAATAAACTCCTAACTAATATGACCATCGGAACCGAGGCCTCTGATCCCTTGATGCAGAAAGAGAGTAACAGAAGTGACCAAGAGGAGCAGCTGGAGATTATGTACATAATTATTAGTAATATTTGAAATGGGGAGCTTCTCTGGCCTCGAAATGCACAACAATAAATGTAATTTATTCAAAAAAAATCGAATTTAAATACTCATGAGGAAACACGGGACGCTGGAGAATAATCTTCTGTACAGGTACTTTTTTTTTTTTTTTTCTTTGAGTGTTCATTTAGTTTCTTTAGTAAGGAATAATGGAGTCACTGTATATACTGTATTCACAGCAATGGAAAGTGATGAATATTTATTAAGGGGGGGAGAACCCCTCGATGTAAGGACTAGAGTTTGTTTCACGCCATGTTCAATGTGAAACTAACTTTCTCCTACGTGTAACCGGACTCCGTTGCTCACTCGGCACAATCAGCCTCGTAATCCGACACGGTGGTCACCTGATCCTCCTCCACACACGTGAATCTGTTCACACGGACACTTTTAATCTCGCATGCATCCAACCGCTTACATCGCATCCATCTCGTGAAGCACAGCATCGCATTTATTTCCCATAGCTGGGTATTTATATTTTCCTTTTCAAGCTGCTTGAAACGAGGTTCCGAGACAGGACCCCTTCCTCATCCCGTGCTGGAAATGGTGTCGCTCTCGTCGCCGCCGCACCGCACGCTGTACCTGCATGTGAAACCGGGCTCTGAGAGGCAGCTCTGGGTGAAACGTAAGGAAGTTGACAGTTTAGTGCCACGGCGCTTTATACAGAAACGCCAGCCCCTTCTCCCTTCTCATCTTTTTTTCAATAAGCCAGTGATCCAGACCTGACTTTTATGTGCATTGTTGGCTGAAAATCAGATAGTGTAGTTGATAAGTTGGTCCCAGGAGAAGTTCGAGTGCAGCTTTCATTTAGAAAAGTGACCCCAAAAAGCATGTCAGTATGTGTGTTAATATTTTAACTGGATAATTTTGTTGGGTTTTTTTTATTTTTAGGTCAGGAATAGGACATGTTTAAATGGTGGTCGGAAGCTAATGAAATGACTAAAAGAGGTTAGAAGTCTCTTTTATATCTAGTCATTTAGTCACTAGTCATTTAAACCCATTCAAAATAATTTATGCAGAATCATAAACTTTTTAAAAAATTTTCTTTCTTTCTTTATTTAATGCATAAGGGAAAAAATATGGGCATTCTGCAGCAGTGAACTCTCTAGCTCTACACCTTTTGCCCTCATAAAAAAGGTTGAATTATGAGTATACGTGAATACACCATTTGGAATCCGTATAAGTAGCTGGGTGAATAACTGCCAGTAAACTAGCTTGCATTTGTCAAAGTTAATCACGAGTTAGGTTTCAGTATCTTGATTTACACTGTAATGTTCTCAGCTAAATCTGTCATATATATATATATCCAAACTATTTTGTTTTTCTCTGACCCGAAATGTCAAGAACCAATGGGAATATGTTGAGTAAATATGTCAATCCAAATATGTTGCGCAATCTGTAAGGCCTTCAGAAAGAAGGTTGTGGATGCCTATATGTCTGGCAAGGGATTTAAAAAGATCTCCAAATTATTTGAAATACATCATTCCACTGTAAGGAAAATCCTCTACAAATGGCACAGATTCCAAACAACTGCCAATTAGACCAGGACTGGCATGTTTGGCGCAGTCCAAAGACAGCGTTTCAGGAGAAGCACCTCATACCAACCGTGAAGCACGGTGGTGGAAATGTGATGGTTTGGGGTTGCTTCGCTGCCTCAGGGACTGGACAGCTTGCCTTCATTTATTCAACTTTGAATTCTGAATCATATCAAAGAGTGCTTGAAGATAATGTGAGGCCGTCTGTCTGAAAGTTGAAGTTGAACCGAAAGTGGACCTTTCAACAGGATAATGATCCTAAGCACACGAGCAAATCCACCAAGGAATGGCTCAAAAAGAAGAAATGGAGGGTTACGGAATGGCGTAGTCAAATCCCGGATTTGAAATGTTCTGGGGGATTTGAAACGGGCAGAACGTGCAAGAAAACCCTCAAACATCTTACAACTGAAAGAATATTGCATGGAAGAATGGTCAAAAACTTCCAGCAAGCCTGGTGCACAATTATGCAAAACGCCTACAAGAAATTATTTCTGCTGAAACAGGCAATACTAGCTTCTGAGGCCAAGGGAGTACTTACTTTTCCCACAGAATAATATCACATCTATTGAAATTCCCGTTGAATAAATGATCGAAAAAGCTCATTTTGCTTATGGAGGTGTTCAAGTATATCAACTTTATTGATAGGCAACGATTCAAAGATGATCAAATGTTTGCTTGTCCAAATATGTCAGAAAAGCCAACAATTTCCATGGGGTGTACTTATTTATTCACATGACATTCAGGAAGAGCTAACCATGTAAAAATCAGGGTTTTAGAGATTGGCGTACTTAAAATAGTTTAGTGCTGATGCGGGGTTTCAGTCTTGAGAGAACCCTGCAATATTTTGCCTCTAAACTCTCATATTATGTAGACTATACTGGATTACACATATATAATGTATGTGTGTGTGTGTGTATGTATGTATGTATGTAATATATATATATATATATATATATATAATATATAATATATATATATATATATATATATATATATATATATATATATATATATATATATATGTATATAATATATATATATATATATATATATATATATATATATATATATATATATATATATATATTGTGTGTGTATATATTGTATTCGGATAGTGGCATTTGCTTATGAGACTATACTCTTCCTCTTTGTTTGTGCTCTGTTTTGTTCTACTGCTGTAATGAAACTTGTCTGTTAGTCTGTCTACTCACTAATTTACTTACCTGGATTGATGGATCTTTATTGAGATTCTGATTTTCCTTTTTATCTGTTGTGCATAAATGCTCTTTGGAAAAGTGAAGGCTCTTCCTAATGACACATTTGCTGTCTCTCTCCCTGTGTGCCAGTGTTTAATGGGCATTCCCGGCCAAGTGGGGAAAGGGAGAGAAGCCTGAGGGTCAGGGGGAAAGACAGAGTCCAAGGAAGGGAGAGGGGTTCAGAAACAACCAGGGCTTCAAGCACACACAATCTCCGGCCCAGCAAGCCTGCACTGGAACACAAACAGCAGGTAATGTTGCCTATAAATAATGGATGATTGTTGATGCACACTTAACTAATGTGAAAAAAAGAAAAAAAAAAGTCCCTGAAATATTTTATGTGCTATTATACACGGTGTGTAGATGTGTTGTACATGTGTTAGACTGAAAGAGATTGTTACTTATGATTAAAAAATATATGTATGTATGTATGTTTAGGCATTTTCTCACTTGCACTAGACCATGAGGGATGGGAAGAAATGTAAGGAGAGAGCCTTAAATCATATATACTGCCTGTACATAAGTTTTTGTAGTTCTGGAACCTGTACTGTTCACAGTAAAACAGCCTGCAGCAGGCCTATAGCAACACATGATGTCATCACATCTCTGCCTAATCCCCCCTCCACATCCCCTGACACACATTTAGTGCACTGGAGCTAGTCATGCTAGATAAAAGCTAGACAAAAGCACAGTGTTTGCTGTTGAGTGTCATAAACTACTTTGACAAGTTGTGTGGGTAATGAGTGTGCTGGTGGATGGCGAGGTTTGGGTGACACGGTCACTTCCCCTCCCCCCACCACTCGCACATTCGCAGGCTGAACAATCACAGTAGATGTGCACACACTCCCGAAAGAGGGGCAGCAAGGCCTTTAGTAAGCCCTCTAGTGTTGAAATGTGGCTTTTCTCTTACTAAAACCGGTCAATATATGGAGCGTTTTTTCCAAATTAAACCAAATTTCTTTAACTGAAGTGTTAATAGCATATTTTGGTGAGAGAACCAAAATTAATTTAGCACTATTCATTTGTGCGATTTTACAAACGACACAATCAGCATGCTTGCACTTTCTTTTTTTTTTTTCCCCCCACCAGCCCCATAAAGTGACCCGACCCCAGCGAGCCGCTTCAGCAAACAGTCGGAAGGCACGGAAGGAAGATTTGCCACCGCTTCCCCTGACCAAATCTGTGAAATACCCCAAGGGCCATGTGACCTACACCAAAGCCAGACTGTTGAAAGAGGCGAAGCTAGAGCTGAGTGCCCCGAGGCGGCACTTGGGTTCACAACACACCAACACACACCTTCAGCACAATAACTCAGGAAAAGCCCAAACTGGTCGCAGCAGGACACAAAAACAGTTGCCACCATCATCCACAGTCAGACGCAGTGGACTGCGACAATCGAAGAGGCAGCTGGAGATGGCGGTGGTTAAACCGAGCCAAGCAGGGACTGAAGTGGAGGTCAAAAGGGTAAAGGTGCAGGTCATTCCTCTGGATACACGGAGCAGGAGAGCAGCTCAAAAGCCTTTGCATACAGGAACAATGGAACTGCGAGTAACGGGACCCCGGAGACCCAAACGAGCCTCTGCTGGGAAGTTACCGCTTGTCAAACGGACGCAGTGTAAAGCCACATCTCGGGGCAAGAGCAGCTCCGCTACCTCAGCTCATCATCACCACAGGGACGTCCTGAAGCCAGCCACAATTGCCAAACCAGCCAAGCCTCTGAGACCCAGCGAGCCTATCAAAACAAACAATCCTACTGACCCTAGTGACTCACTTAACCTAGCCAAATCTCCTAAACCAGCAGAGCCCAAAGTTGGTCAGGACAAGGAGCGAGGCAAATGTGGCATTGTACCCGAGATGACAGAGGTTCCTGTGTTCCATCCAAGCCCACGTGAATTCCACGACCCTTTGGTGTACGTGGAGCTGGTACGAGAGCGGGCCGAGCCCTTTGGCCTCTTTCGTGTGGTTCCACCAGCTGGGTGGCGGCCTGAATGCAAGCTGAAAGAGGAGATGCGTTTTGTCTCGCATGTGCAACATGTGCACAAGCTGGGCCGACGCTGGGGCCCTAACGTGCAGCGAATTGCCTGCATCAAGAAACACCTGCGTGCTCAAGGCATCAACATGGAGGAGCCACCATTAATCGGTATGGATACACAGTGGAAAGATGTTTTCAATCTTACCTTATTTTTATTATGCATTTTTTGGCAGTCACGTCAATTCATTCTAAACCTGTGTAGGTATGTGGTCTACCATAAGTGCCTTTTGACAAATGGGGTGGTGATGGTGGTAGTTGGGGGGGGGGGGAAACTTCAAAAAAGATGAGAAATCAAGTTATGGCCAAAACTGGTGTATACTGTAGCTACAAAACCAAAATTACACTGGGTAAGGAGCCATTTTAACACACGCAGTGGTAAAAACACAACTCCTCACACAATGAATGTCTGGGTTTTATCGGGTTTCTAACTTTACTTCTGAGATGCACGCGAGAGAGAGAGATATTTCAGGAAGACCTGTAGTTTTCAGAGCTTTGAATCGTATACAATGTTCAAATTTGACCATGCGAAGGGTTTACCCAGGCTACCACCAAAAGAGTGAACCCACCCAAGCAGGTACCGCATTTCACGGCTTAGTTGTGCTGCTCCTGAAGACTTTGAGCATTTCGCAGTACGAGGGATGAAAATGTTTATTGTTACAGCAGGAATCAGAACGTAGATTTATTGGCCACTTGCACAAGTTTCTTAGTACTATGTGCGTATCAGCTCAATAACCGACTAACAGAGTAACACAAATCATGTACGTGAAACTAATTTTATTTATACATATAAACAGATTGTTGTTGTTGTTGTGCAGAGGAAGTTGTATCTGACTGCAATGTTTCTTAAGCGGTCACTGCTCCTCAAGTATAGTGTAATAATATTTAATATATTAGACTTGATCCACTGGCCCATCATTTAACAAACTTCCCTTGAGCTGGGATTAAAGATTGAAAAGGCCCTTAAGATAATGGCAGAAATTCTGCCAAGAGGTAATGATGGCAAACGCAAGTCGACAAGCATGCCAAGCAAACGGTATTGAAACACAGGGAGTGTCTTCATATCGGTGCCAATTTACACACACAGTGCCCTTCACTAAGATTGGCACCCTTGGTAAATATGAGCAAAGAAGGCTGTGAAAAATTGTCGTCATTGTTTAACCTTTTGATCTTTTGTTAAAAAAAAAAAAAAAAATCTGAAATATTCTCTGCTCTCATGGATATCAAACAATTGCAAACACAACACAGGTTTATTAAAAAAAAAAATATCTTGGTTAAATATAGGTGTGCAACTGGCACCCCAGGAATTCATATGAGAGAAATATATTTGAAATATATTCCCATTGAGTATTTTAGTCCACCTGGGTGATGGGGAACAGGAAATTGTTCAACCATGACTTCCTGTTTCACAGGGGTATAAATATGAGGTAACACACAGGCCAGATTCCCCTAGTCATTCATAACAACGGGTAAGACACATGAATATAGCTGTGATGTGCAGCAAAAGGTTGTTGAGCTTCACAAAATTGGAAGATGGGAATGAATCAATCTGGAAGAGGTCGTGTGTCTATATTCTCACAATACATTGTGAAGAGGACGGTTCGAGTGGCCAAAAAAAATCTCCAAGGATCACAGCTGGAGAACTGCAGAAGTTATTTGTGTCTTGGGTTCAGAAAGTCTCCAAAACTACAATCTGAAGTCACCTACATCACCACAAGTTGTTTGGAAGGATTTCAAGAAAAAAGCCTCTACTCTCATCCAAAATCAAACTCGAGCGTCTTCAGTTTGCCAGACACTACTGGAACTTCAAATGGGATCGGGTTCTATGGTCAGATGAAACCAAAATAGAGCTTTTTGGTAATAAACACCAGAGGTGGTTTTGGTGCGCACAAAGAGGTAGCCATATGGAAAAGTACCTCATGTCCACGGTTAAATATGGAGGTGGATCTTTAATGTTTTGGGGCTGTTTTTCTGCCAGAGGACCTGGACATGTTGTTAGGATACATGGCATCATGGACTCTATCAAATATCAAAAGATATTAAATGAAAACCTGACCGCCTCTGCCAGAAAGCTTCAGATGGGCCGTGGTTGGATCTTCCAGCAGGACAACGATCCAAAACATACATCAAAACCAACGCAAAAATAGTTTACTGACCACAAAATCAAGGTCCTGCCATGGCCATCCCAGTCCCCTGACTTGAAACCCATAGAAAACCTGTGGGGTGAACTGAAGAGGAGAGTCCACCAGCGTGGACCTCGAAATGTGAAGGATCTGGAGAGATTCTGTATGTAGGAACAGTCTCAGATCCCTTCCCATGTATTCTCCAACCTCATCAGGCATTATAGCAGAAGACTCGGAGCTGTTATCTTGGTAAAGGGAGATAGCACAAAGTATTGACTAAAACGGTGCCAATAATTGTTGTACACCTATATTTAACAATTTTTTCATTCGATAAACCTGTGTTGTGTTTGCAACTGTTTGATATCCATGAGACCAGAGTATTTTTGTGTGTTTTTTTTTTTTTTTTTTTTTTTAAACAAAATATCAGAAGGTTAAACAGTGAAGATAAATTTTCACCGCTTTCTTTGCTCATATTTACCAAGGGTGCCAATATTAGTGGAGGGCACTGTGTGACCGGTTTGAGACATTTATTTTTAGAACATCATTGTTGACAGAAGGTAGTCTGTCATCATCCTTCATCTTTATGAATACGTTGCATGAACGGTTTCTCTCTGGCTTCCTGTTCTTATGAATGCGACCTATATTTCTTTCTTTCATATTATGCAATGTGACCACAACGGATCCAGACACTCCTGGAGCCAAGCCCAGTGTGCACGCTCAATCTGGCCACCTGTAGTCAGTTGAGAACATTCAGCTTTACAAAACCACCTGGCAGCCTCTCAGTGCCACTCCAACAAGACCCACATTGACTGCGTAGACCGTGCACACAAGGCTATAATGAGAACTATGACTACTCCTAACAATGAAGAACAAGAGGACAGATCAGTTCAGTTTGTTTTTGGTTGGGTCACCTGGCCACTCTAATTGAAGTAAACATCACTTCTACTAAAACTCTGTAAATGAATTCATATTTAATGTTACACTCAGCGTCCACTTTATTAGGAACCCCTGTACACCTGCACATTCATGCAGTTATCTAATCAGCCAATCATGTGGCAGCATTGTAATGCAGAAGAAAAAAAAAAAAAATCGTGCGGATACAGGTCAGGCGATTCAGTTAATGTTCACACCAAACATCAGAATGAACAAAACGTGTGATTCTCGGTAACCTTAACTGGTCCTGAGTATTTCAGAAACTGCTGATCTCTGGGGATTTTCACACACGACAGTCTCTAGAGTTTATTGTAAAAGGTTATTGTAATTTTTCCCTAAAATGTTTGACCTTGAGGGTGGGGGAAAAGTTGTGGGAAATCGGGGGTGTGTAGACTTTTTATATCCACTGTAGGTGTAAATTTTATTTGACCGTGCCAAATTAGTTCTTGTCCCGTGATCAGCTTTTGATCATCTTCATGTGTGGCATTTAAACCTCGACAACCTGAGATTATTTACTGGAGTGATAACTCGCGGACGGTTATTGCGAATCCAGATGTTTGCATGTTGTAAATCTTTCGTCTTTCTTCCACTAGGTTAGGACAGCAGGGGGTGGCATTTGTCTTTGGAACGTGAAGGGTTTCACGTGCAGGGTTTTTGATTTACATGAACATCTCCAGTTTCTCCATGATCCTGAACTATTTTAATCATGTTGTAAGAAATGTTAAATAATTTGATTTGGTTTGTAATATAGGTCTTTTTGTTTAACTAGCATCTATCCCGATAACGCCATTGGGATTGGATCATCATGGATTTGTTTGGAGCCCACTTACCGTGGGGTCTTTAGGTATTCATCCCTTTGCTAAGGTTATTGGCTGACCCTGAAGCGCTCAGCTTCTATGACCAGAAGGCGAATCAGTGCTGAATAAACGAGTTCCTTTTAGCACCGTTTCCCATCCGTCCATCAAGTGAGAAACTCGTCCGGCTTTTTCTAAATTCCATTTATCAATAGAATTAGTCACACTGAGATGATATTACAAATGTGGTTCGCTTCTGTTCTCCATGTCCTTCCTCGGTGATTGGCTCATAATACCAAGCTCGGGTTCTTATGTCTCGAACTGTTTCTAGCATTCGATTTAGTGTCGGCAGAACGCGTGATCTCCGGCACTGGTTTGTAGAAGGTTTTCATAAAGTTTGATCACGGAGAATGGTCCCTGAGCCAAGGAGTGTTCATTTAAGCATGCCTGTCCTTCCCTATGTCCTCGTCTGAGGTAAACTTGCCAGACTATGGTGGTTTAAGGATGATTTTGTTGATCAGGGCTGGTCTGGGCTCAGAAGTCCGGAATATGGGATAGCCAGTGTTAAGTAGTCCACCTTGAAATTCTTTGATAAACCTTTTTAAAGTTCCTATTTTCTGGGTGTATCTTCATTCTGGATAATATTAATTTTTTTATGTGTCAATCATTTGTCTTTTAGTCATTTCGGTGTTTTTTTTTTTTACCCGGCCTAGCTCTGCGTGGATTCCTAATAGCTGGGAAAACCATTTCATGTGTGGGTTGGGTGCAGGCCTAGATGACTCATGGGTGGTACCTAGTTTCACTTTTTGGCTGCTCATATTCCTGGTCAAATCTACGGTAGTCGTCTCTCTCACCAAGCCCCTCCCCCCCCTCCCCACACACACACACTAAATAACTCTTTAGTGTTCTTTGTGGCTCATTTGTTTGGGAAAAGGACTATATCCGTGGGGTTTTTGTTGGGTTGGTTGCCTGGTCTGAATGACGTTCCAATGTGATCACTATTTTATGGTCTTCTGACTGGTGTGGTAAATCGACCTTTCATACCTTCTTGTCTTTTTTGACCCAGCTCTTGGCAGGTTCTATAGTTATTCAGGCTTTCAGATTCAAATTGGACATTTGTATATCTGGTGTCTGTAGGTCCTGATACCAATCTTGACATGAAACGTCCATGGAGTTTGTATGAACAGTGTGTTGTAATCTCATGGTTTGGCAGTTGCTTGTGACGGCATGAGTCTCTTTCCTATAATGGGTTAAAAAAAAAAAAGTATCATCCCCATTTACTCTTTCTTTAATAGGTGGCTGTGAATTGGACTTAGCCCGATTCTTTCAGCTCCTGAATGACATGGGTGGCATGCAGCAAGTGACAGACCTGAAGACGTGGGGCCGTCTCGCTGACCTGCTGGGCATCCCACGCTCCGCACAGGACCGGCTCGCTAAACTGCAGGAGGCCTACTGCCAATACCTGCTCTCTTATGACTCACTGTCTCTGGCACAGCGGGCACAGCTGGAAAAGGACGTGCTGGCTGAGAAAGAGAGCCTGGAGAGGAGACACGGGCCCCTGGAGGGACAGGCAGACACATTGCAACATGCTGCACTGCTCCTACCACGCTGCGAACCCAAGAACGGCCTGGTGAACGGTGCTCTTCACCGGAGCGGCGTGCGAGAACGCCTCCGAGAGCTTGACCCCATGGGCAGGAATGGCCGCCTGGGACGGCAGGAGAGAAAAGAAGGTGGCATACTGACTGAGCTGCACAAATGCATATACAAGGTGCAGAGTCTGTGCTTTTTTCTGTCCATGAGTCTCATTTTATAAATAGGGCTTTTTCAGTCTGTGTTTTTATTTGCAGGGGAAATCGTTCTCTCTAACAACTTTCTACCGGGCAGCCAGGAATACCATGAATATGTGCTTCAGCCAGGAGCCAGACACAGCTGAAGTAGAGGTATGTTCTTTTCAACCTACAGTCATGTGAAAAAATAAGTACACCCCATGGAAATTGTTGGCTTTTTTGACATTTGGACAAGCAAACATTTGATCCTCTCTGAAACAGTGCCCAGTAATAAAGTTGGTACGCTCTGTTAATACCAAATGACGCATAAAATTGGCATCTCGTAGTCATTTTCACAAGTTCAATTAACAAAACAGATCAGTCGCATGGAAATAAGTAAGTACACCCCTACATTTTCACCCCTTCAAATCCAGAAATTTTTAATCAGGGGTTCAATATTTGGTGCCAGTGATTAGAACCTGCTTATGGAGTGCAGGTGGAACCGGTCTTATTCATACCCCTCTCGTATCTAGTGTCTGGTGTTCCCTTTGCTATTGAGGTGTGGGATTGGAGATGTTAAAGCATGTAGAAGATAGGATGGATCCATTTCAGTTTGCGTACAGAGCAGGGAGGGGTGTTGAAGACACCTTAACTACTCTTGTGCATTTAGTAGCTCAACATTTGGAGACCCCAAGAACAAGGGCACGGCTGGCTTTTATTGGTTTCTCATCTGCTTTTAGTACAATTAGGAGCATGTGTTAGCTGAAAAGCTTGTTAAACTGTTTAACCTGGATCGTAATTTTGTAGGACGGATATTACATTTTTTATCGAACAGGACTCTGTGTGTGTGTGTGTCAATTGTTTGCTGTCTTCCAAGTTATGTTCTCGTGCAGGTTCCCCTCAAAGGTGCGTTCTTTCCCCTCGGCTTTCTATTTTGTACACTTAGGATCGCAGGAGTACATTTGACAATGGGTATACGCTGAAGTTTGGAGATGATACCGTTATTGTGAGCCTCCTATAGCAAATGAGGAGACATCTCATGGACCTGTGGTAGAGGACGTTTTTTTCTTGTTTATTGGCGTGAGAATTGTAGTCAAACTTAAACATATCGAAGACCAAAGACATGATCGTAGACTTTGGAAAGTCTGCTATTTCTATCTCTACTCCCTATCATTCATGGAAGGGACATTGAGCTTGTGGATGAATATGGACACTGGGGTACAGTGATTGATGATAAATTAAACTTTGATGCGAATACTGATGCAATTTGTAAGAAGATTCAACAGTGTTTGTTTTTCTTAAGAAAAATGAAATCTTTAAAAGTATGTACAGTGTTACTGGCACTGTTTTATTCAATATGTTATTTCTTACTGTGTCGTATTATGGTTTGATTGTATTAGCTTGTCTGGTAAGAACAGAATGACTAAGCTGATTAAGACTGCCTCCAAGGTGATCGGAGTTCAGACATTGCTTCAAGACATTTTTAAACAACGTGTTGTTAAAAAAGCTTACTCAATAATTAACTGCCCATCACCTCCATTATATAAAGAGTTTGTTGTCCTCCCATCAGGCCATAGATATAGAGCAATTGGGGGGAGGACAAGGAGCTTTAGGAATTCATTCATACCAACTGCTATTTCAATGTTAAATCGTCTGTAACCATGGGTAATATGGTGATACTTGAATTGATGGTTCTTGGAACCCCCCTCCTTTTTTTTTTCTTTTTATTTTCTTCCTATTTATATTCATGTTCTTATAATGTCTTTAGTTTGAATATTCACGTGTGTGTTAATGTGATGTGTGGCACCTGTGCAAACCAGATTTCCTAAGGGATGAATAAACTGAACTGAACTGTGGTGTCATCATGCTAGGATTTAAAGAGTTCTGTAAGGCCTTCAGGAAAAAGGTTGTGGATACCTATCCGTCCGGCAAGGGATTGAAATAGATCTCGAAATTATTGGAAATACATCATTCCGCTGTAAGGAAAATAATCTATAAATGGTGCAGATTTCACATGACCGCCGATTAGTCCAGGACTGGCCGTCCCAGCAAATTCAGCCCAAGAGCAGACCGTCTGATGAAAAAAGTAGCCTCCAAGAACTCCCAAATTTCATCACAGGATCTGCTAGTAAGTCTTGCAACTGTTGATGTCAAAGTGCATGCTTCTACAATCAGAAAGGGAGGCGAGCCAGGAAAAGGCCTTTGCAAGACTACAGTTTGCCAATGTGCAAAGACCAGGCCTTTTAGATTAATGTGCTCTGGACAGATGAATCAAAGATAGAGTTGTTTGGCCACAGTAACAGCAGACATGTTTGGCACAGACTAAAGACAGCGTTTCAGGAGAAGCACCTCATACCAACTGTGAAGCACGGTGGTGGAAATGTTACGGTTTGGGGTTAGTTCTCTGCCTCAGGGACTGGACATCTTGCATTCATTTATTTATTTATAATTCATCTATGAATTCTGCATCATATCAAAGAGTGCTTGAAGATATAAAGTTGAAGTTGAACTGAAAGTGGACCTTTCAACAGCACACTAGCAAATCCACCAAGGAATGGCTCAAATTGAAGAAATGGAGGGTTGTGGAGTGCCCTGGTCTATATTTTCCCCGGGTCGTGACCTAGTACCAGGCCGTGGAAGAGTTGCAAGAACATTCTAGGAAAAATGTCTGTATACGCCACTGTATTATTTATTGTACGTTTTGCCCTTTAAGGCCCACGATCCAAATTTACATAGAGGGTGTGATTTCAGAAAACACTGGTTCCACTCTTGTAACAGGCTCAGCCAGTGTTAACATGAGCGCGAAACAAACGTCGTTTGAAAGTTTCTTTATTGGAGGAGGTAAGAAAAGACCGAGCGATGGCGATGACCTAGAGACAGCTACTGACGAGAAAAGGAGAAAAAAGAAAGCCGCCTTTAACCGAAAATATTATGAGTCATCTCTAATATCCAGTCATATCCCAACGCCATGTGTATAATATGCGGAGATAAATTTGCTAATGAATCGATGAAGCCCTCAAAATTGCTTTGGCATCTGGAAAATAAGCACCCAGTATTAAGAGACAAGCCCCTTGATTACTTTCAGGGAGCATTCTCGAGTCTCACTGTCCCCCATCCCTCCTCATTGGGACTGGATTATTGCAGGGAAACAAGTCCAGGGCTCCCTATGATTGAGTGTTATGGTGAGTTGTAATGTTTTGTTTTAATTTGTTGTATGCCGTGGACATTGTGGTGTAATTTGACAATTTCATGTCAAAATTTCATGCCCCCCCCCCCAACCGGTCAATGAGAACATTTTCAAAACGAAACCAGTCTGTGGTGTGGAAAAGGTGGGAGACCCCTGACCTAGACAAAGCTCGGATTTGAAACGGGCAGAACGTGCAAGAAAACCCCTCAAAGATCTTTGCAACTGAAAGAATATTGCATGGAAGAGTGGTCAAAACTTCCAGCAAGCCTGGTGGACAATTATGCAAAACGCCTACAAGAAGTTATTTCTGCTAAAGGGGGCAAAACTAGCTTCTGAGGTCAAGTGTGTACTTTTTCTTATTCCCACAGAAGAATATCACATCTATTGATATTTCCGGTGAATAAATTATTGAAAAAGCTCATTTCCCTTGTGGTTTTGTTCAGGTATATCAACTTTATTAATAGGCACCGTGTCAAAGATAATCAAATCCTTGCTTTGTCCAAATGTCAAAAAAAAGCCAACAGTTTCCATGGGGTGTACTTATTTTTTCACACGACTGTAAGTATGATAGAACACAACTTTCATTAGGCTGAATCCAAAAGGTTTTGACCCAACAGAAGTTCACCAAAGGTTTTCTTTTTTTTTTTTTCCTTTTTTTTTAAATTTTTTTTTTTTTTTTTTTAACTCAAAGGCCTTTACACACAAGTACACTGTTTCTGAGGACCGCTTTTCTTTTTCCCCTTACTTCTGTTTAACCTCTCCATTTTTCTGCATACCCTTTTTCTCTCTTTCTGTAGCAAGAGTACTGGAGACTTGTAGAAGAAAAAGAATGCCATGTTGCAGTGCATTGTGGGCGAGTGGATTCAAAGACTCATGGGAGTGGATTTCCTGTGAGCAAGTCTGAGCCATTTTCAAAGTAAGAACCTGCATCGATCATGTCATGCAATATCAAAACTGTTGTTTAACTATTACTGTTTAGGACATTTGTGCATAAAATAAACTTAAATACACTTACAGTTACCGGCAGAAGTTTGCATATACCTGTAGGAAAAGAAGATGAAGACACAAAGCCAACAAGACATTTCGTGTTATATTACTTTTGATCATGATAATGACAGGAAAATGGAAGGTTACATACACTGTATGATCAAATGTTTGTGTACACCTTTTTGTGAAAGCTATTCAAGCACACGATTGTATAGCGTGTCTTTATATGCTGAATTCCATTACAATTTCCCTTCACTGGAACTAAGAGGCTCAAACATGTTCCAGCATGACGGTGCTCAAAGCGAGGTCCATGAAGACGTGTTTTGCCAAATTTGGACTGGAAGAACTCGATTGGCCTATACAGTGCCCTGACCTCAGCCTCTCTGAACACCATCGGGATGAACTGGAATCCCGAAATCAGTGTCTAACCTCACTAATAGTCTTGTGGCTGAGTACAGCAAAGGTGGACTAAATCTGGAATGGGATGGTTAACAAGCACATATAGGTGTCATGGCCAGGTGTCCACAAACGTTTGGTCATGTATTGTATGTAACCATGGTTCTTCGACTGATCGGAGAACCACCAGAGCAGTTTCCTTCAGAACTGGTGGTGTTTTCCCATTTCCCTTCCCATTTCCTTCCTTCCTGGTATAAATACATCTAGCAGAGTCGTCACTGTGACACAGAGTTAGACTATAAAAGGTCCCTGCTGTGTGTGGTCATGCTCACATATAGATGCTCACTTATAGAGCCACAGATACGTACTGTATGTTACCTTCCATTCTATACACTGCATTGTTGGTTCCTTTCAGAAGCAGTGAAGGCCATGTATCAAATTCAGTCCACCTTGCCAGACAGCGCTTCCAGACAGCACTAAACAGTGCAAATACCATTCTTTTTTCCGAGACTGAGAATCACTTAATATTATTGAAGATGAAAGGTACTCAGGCGCTGATACTGTTGTGTGTGGTGGGTTTTTTTTTTTTTTTTTTTTTTTATAAACTACTTTATTGAGAACAAGAATCACTGAGCATGCTGATACTGCATTCTGTTTAGAGTGAGAATTCAGAGCTTCAATATCTACGGTTTACCTGTAGCATTTACGATTTTTGACGCCTTGCTGCAGCAGAATGAGACGCACATGAACACCTGTGCATTTCAGCTAAAACAGCCCATGAATAAAAATTATAATAAAATATATATATATTTATACAATTCATAATAGAATAAAAACATGAATGAAATTCTCCTGGCTGAGCAGCAAATTCCCTCAAGTAAATAAGCACAAGGGACGGCTTGGTTTTTTAAATGAATTTTTTATTTATGCTGTTAGCATGTAGCCGTCTTGTTCAGTGATGTGAACTAGGCTTTTTGTGGTAAATTTGTTTTTTTTTTTTGTTTTTGTTTTTGTTTTTTTTCTTGCTGCTTAGATTTTCTTGTTAGCAATGTTGGCACCTCTGAGAATTATTAAATATGCTGATATCGTACTCCAGGCTTCTTCAATCTTATCTGCAAAGGCCCAGTGTGCCTGTAGGCTTTCATTCCAAACAGGGAGCCACACATGCCTTGTTTAATCAGTTCAATCAACTGTTAAGTGTCTCCTGTTTGGCTGGGTTGAAAGCCTGGAGCCACATTGGCCCTTTGTGGATAAGACTGAAGACCCCTGTTGTACTCTATTGAACATAGGCACCACGTTTTATTGGGTGTGAGGATGACCCAAGTGATGTACCTCTTAGTGCTGCTCAGAAAGTAGCCATAGCATGGGTCAAATGGCATTTAATAGAAGAAGACACCTCTTGACATGCATTCGGGAATGCTTGTGCAATCACTTTCTTCACCTAGTAGTTCTTTACGTACTTCTATATAAGGCGTCAGAGTCCTCACTGGGTACATGGTAAATGGTCTGCACTTATATAGCGCTTTTTTTTAACCTTAGCGGTCCTACAAAGCGCTTTACACTGGTTGTCATTCACACACACACACACCAATACAGTACACTGCCATACAAGGCGCTAGCTTGCCATCGGGAGCAACTTGGGGTTCAGTGTCTTGCCCAAGGACACTTCGGCATGTGGAGTCATGTGGGCTGGGAATCGAATCTCCAGCCATACGATTAGTGGACAACCCGCTCTACCACCTGAACCACAGCCGCACCATGACTGGGGACTAGGCTCAAATTTCCATCTCCAAGAACGGATAGGTTAAATCATGTACTGTGGGATCAATATCTTTTGGCAGGAATGCTGGATTCAGCGACAGTGTGACGTGCTTAAACTCTGCCGACCAATTGCACGTGCAGTTCACTGACTCACCTGGCTGTAGCGATGGCCAGTTTGGTTATGTAGCAACCATAGATATGTAGCTAACAAATACAGGACCGATGCGTGCATTCTTCCAGAGCTTGTTCACCCACCAAAATCACTTGATGGTGGTTGATGTAAAATACCACAGAGATGCTGTTGGTCCAGATTAGTAAATGAGGCCCTTTTAAGTTTTATGGAAAATGTTGAATACATTCAAAAGCCAAAGGGATGAATGAAAAGGATGTTGATATGCTGATGTCAAGCCTCATTTTTTTTTCATCTTCTTTTTACTTAGAGGTTTTACCACATCTCCCCACAGCTTTGCTGGGAAGCATCTGCGTCTTTTAGACATTTTGGTCTCTTCGATCTAAAAATGAGATGCATTCCATCGACTTTTTTGCAGGGAAAAAAAAAAGAAATATGTTTACGGCATTCAGCAGCCGCCCTTTTAAAGAGTGACTTATGTTTATCTCATTTATACAACTGAGGAGTTGAGGGTTAAGGGCCTTGCTCAAGGGCCTTGAACTCACGACCTTCCAGTCAGTAGTCCAACATCTTAACCACTGTGCAACCACTGCCCTATATCTGAAATATCTCTGAGGAAAAACCCAGTCAGGCTTTCTGTTCTGTGTATGATTTATATTGCTTGTTTTTGTAGTAGTGACAGCACTTCTGCACTCAGTATAGCCAGTTAGCTTGGATATGGCGCCACTGAGTGATGGACCCCTGTGTTTGGTGGTCGACTGTGAAACTGTAAATGATACCCTGCAAGCTTCATAGCTATTGGTCTGTTATCAAACTTGAAAGATCTGTCCCGGTACCAATGACGGCTGGTTGTTACCAGGCTTCGACAGTGGCATTTGAGCCAGCCCAGTGATTCGCACCCTGTTGATATGACTCCCGTAGCTTGGAGTGCTGTCTGTGTTGTGTTGTCTAGCTTGGAATGCACATATGAGCTCATTACAGAAATTGGTACACTGTTCAATATAGGCCAGGCACTAGCATGGGTGCATATACAACGACATGGATTAATCACTTGGTATTGGACGGAGGAAACAGCTTTTATTTTGCCAAGGCAACCTTAACACGAGTTTGCCGTGTACTCGGTGTCGACGCTATGCTGTGATCCTGCTTTGCACTCTGATCTTCAGACTGCTTCAGTGGTGAGCTACCAGCACTCTCTGCTGAAGTGGTCATCAAGTTCAGCGAATGAAATCCAGCCACTGATGGCAGGTTCTGTCTCTGTATGCGACACAGCTGTATTAGAGGCACCCCTGGGCTCCGTACTTCAGTGTGCTGTTGCATTGTTGTCAACAGCCCTTGCTGTTGGCTTGCCTACTGCCACATGTTCTGTTCTGGATTCCAACACAGTGAAAGCTCTTACTCCTTTTTCAGCCAAGTCTTCTGCCCAATTCTGTTCCCGCTGCTGTGTTCCCAGTGGGCTTTTCTGCCCATACCTGCTGCTTGCTTCATTTCTCGCTATGGCTGTGCAAAGCCAGAGGAAGGTGACAGCAGAATTTCCGTAGCTTGAAAGGTGTGTTTTGCACGTCGCTTAACATTTATTATTCTGCAGTTCCCAACCAATTTAGGTATTGATCATGTCATTCATACAACTCTGGAGCAAATCAGGGCTTGTAGGCTACTTGTTTTCAAGTGGAGGTATCACGATCACACTCTGACTGTGCATATTTTACCAATAACAATAATAAGATTAGGGAAAAAAAAAAGTGTTTTGGATCGCCCTTTTCAACTCTTTGACAAGACGAGAATGGGAGAGAGGCAGACATTCTCTAGACTGCACACAAGGGATTGCAGTTACGACTTTGCTATTTGTGCTTAGCAAGGAGATGACCAAATGGAGATACTCCACTAGTTCCAAAGAAAACTGCTTTGAACTGTAGAACGTTTGGTTCTTTTGAAAATAACTCATTCGGGATCTATTTATTTAATTAATTAATTTGTTTTTACTGTATGTTTTACATTGTTGTCTTGCTGTAGGATGCATCTGCATTTCATTTGTGTGTTTGGTATTCTTGCTAGTCCTATTAATTGTAAAATAGAGGCCCATTACTTGTATTGATATAAAAACGTGTAGGCTGTGTATCTTCACCTGGAGTGATCATCTTAGTACTTTGGTGGAAAGTTTTCTGTCATGTTATTTACTTCATAATGTATTTGATGCTCAACACATATCATCACTTCGCCAGGCATGGATGGAATCTTACTGTGCTTTCCAATAACTCAGGATCCATCTTGCGTCACCTTGGTGCTGTGCCAGGTTAGACTGATTTTCCTGACCATTAAACACAGTTCAAATCTCCTTCAGTTCTACAATTTATTCAGAAAAGTTTTACAGTAAGCATTGTAATCAAATCATTTTCTGGTTTTACACTTTTGTCTTCTAAGATATGGAAAATAATGACGAGAAGATTAGTAATGCTTTTAGAGTATTTAAGGGCTATAGTAGGTTTCTAGCAGAGTCTAATAGATGGTAAGCTGATTAGTTGTTTGTGTTTGTAAGCAGGAGTGACCATCCCCTGGCTGAATATAGGCATGGTGTTTTCTACCTCATGTTGGTCCAGGGACCAGAACAGCCTTCCATACATAGATTATCTACACACTGGTGCTGATTGCATTTGGTAAGTGTTTAAAACATTTTGTTTGTTTCATTTAAATAGTGTTATACAACCCCAATTCAGAAAAAGTTGGGACAGTTGATTGTTTACCACTGTGTAACATCACCTTTTCTTTTAATTCAATTCAATTTTATTTGTATAGCGCTTTTTACAATAGACATTGTCTCAAAGCAGCTTTACAGAAATATCAACACGGTATTCAGATATTAAAGGTGCGAATTTATCCCAACTGAGCAAGCCACTGAGTGGCGACGGTGACGAGGAAAAACTCCCTAAGATGCTTTAAGAGGAAGAAACCTTGAGAGGAACCAGACTCAGAAGGGAACCCATCCTCATCTGGGTAACAACAGATAGTGTGAAAAAGTTCATTATGGATTTATATGAAGTCTGTATGGCCTTAGGAGCAGCCGTAGTCCCAGCAGTCTGGAATCGGAGAAGATTTGAGCTCCATCCAGAGGCAGAAAGGATCTGGATCTCTAGTATCTTCATAAAATCGTGTGTGGCTCGGCAGAAGGAGAGAGGGAGAGAAAAGATTATTAGGACTGGGAATTAGTATAATAGAAAGTCTAGTCAGGGTAGGCTTGAGTAAACAAATACTTTTTAAGCCTAGACTTAAACACTGAGACTGTGTCTGAGTCCCGAACACTAATAGGAAGACTGTTCCATAACAGTGGGGCTCTATAAGCGAAAGCTCTCCCCCCTGCTGTAGCCTTCACTATTCGAGGTGCCGTCAAATAGCCTGCATCTTTTGATCCAAGTAGGCGTGGCGGATCATAGAAAACCAAAAGGTCGCTTAGATACTGTGGCGCGAGACCATTTAGTGCTTTATAGGCTAATAAAAGTATTTTATAGTTAATGCGGGATTCCACTGAGAGCCAGTGCAGTGTTGATAATATTGGTGATATGGTTGTATCTTCTGGTTCTAGTAAGGACACTTGCGGCTGCATTCTGGACTAACTGGAGTTTGTTTATATT
Source organism: Ictalurus furcatus (assembly GCF_023375685.1). Lineage (NCBI taxonomy): Eukaryota > Metazoa > Chordata > Actinopteri > Siluriformes > Ictaluridae > Ictalurus > Ictalurus furcatus. The sequence continues at coordinate 6,780,980 of NC_071255.1, read as the reverse complement.
CCCACTGGAACATCCAGACAGTAAGGCATTACAGTAATCTAATCTAGAGGTGACGAAAGCATGAACTAGTATTTCTGCATCATGTAGTGACAATATATTTCTTATCTTAGAAATATTTCTGAGATGAAAGAAAGCTGCTATCCTAGTAATATTATCTACATGAGCATCAAATGATAGGCTGGAGTCAATAATCACTCCAAGGTCTTTAACTGCTGCACACGTTGAAACAGAAAGACCATCCAGAGTAACCATGTGATCAGAAGGATTATTTCTAGCTACACTTCATCCTAATAATAGTATTTCTGTTTTATCAGAATGAAGTAAAAGGAAGTTAGTTAACATCCAACGTCTAATGTCCTTTACACAATCCTCAATCTTACTAAGCTGCTGTCTGTCGTCTGGCTTCGCTGAAACATACAACTGTGTATCATCAGCATAACAGTGGAAGCTAATTCCATGCTTATGAATAATTTGTCCTAGGGGTAGCATATATAAAGTAAAGAGCAGTGGGCCTAAAACAGAACCCTGTGGAACCTCAGTATGCGTGGAGAAGTCTTCATTTACATCTACGAACTGATAACGATCGGTCAGATAAGACCTGAGCCAGGAGAGGACCGTTCCCTTAATGTCAACAACATTTTCTAATCTATCAAGGAGAATAGTGTGATCTATAGTATCAAAAGCTGCACTAAGGTCGAGTAACACAAGCAGAGAGACACAACCCTGATCAGAGGTCAGTAGAAGGTCATTTACTACTTTAACCAGCGCTGTCTCTGTGCTATGATGAGGTCTAAATCCTGACTGATACATTTCATGAATGTTATTCCCATCTATGTATGAGCATAACTGCTCTGCTACAACCTTTTCTAAAATCTTAGAGAGGAAAGGGAGATTTGATATTGGTCTATAGCTGGACAGTTGAGAGGGGTCAAGATCAGGTTTTTTAATCAAGGGTTTAATAACTGCTAATTTAAGTGATTTAGGTACATAGCCAGTGCTAAGGGAAGAATTGATTATATTTAAAAGTGGTTCAATTACTCCTGGACAAATCTGTTTAAAGAAACATGTAGGTACAGGATCTAGTATGCAAGTTGATGAATTGGCTGAAGAGATTAATGTAGCTAGTTCGGTCTCTCTAAGCGGAGCAAAACACTCTAAACATTGATCTGATATTGCTACATTATCATCTAATGGGTTTGTTACAGTACTGTCCGGTTTTAATTTAATGGCCTGTATATTTAATGGCCATTAAATGTCTGTGTTATTAAGAGGCGTGTATGGCCTCTTAATAACACTTATGAAGTGTTTGGAGACTGAAGACACCAGTTGGTTAAGTTTAGCAAGCGGAATTTTCCCCCATTTATCCTTTTATGCATGTACAAGGCCTCTGTTGCTTTATTTTGGCTGCAGGACTGCAGGCAGGCCATGCTGGTACCCACACTCTCTGCTTACACAACCATGCGCTTGTAATCCGGGCAGAATGTGGTTTGGTGTTGTCCTGCTGGAAAATGCAGGGACATCTCTGGAAAAGACGACGTCTGGATGGCAGCATATGTTGCTGCAAAATGTGTACATATCTTTCTGGATTAATGATGCCCTCACAGATGTACAAGTTACCCATGCTATGGGCACTGACACGCCCCCATACCATGACAGACGCTGGCTTTTGGACCTGACGCTGATAACAGCTTGGATGGTCCTTTTCCTCTTTGGCCCGGAGAACACGACGGCTGTTTTCTCCAAAAACTATTCGAAATGTCGACTCGTCGGACCACAAAACACGATTCCGCTGTGTTACTGTCCATCTCAGATGAGACCGAGCTCAGAGAAGTCATTTTCAACCTTGTCTTTTTACGCACCGAGATTTGACCGGCTTCATTGAATCTTTTAATTATATCGTGCACTGTAGAAGGTGAAATGCACAAAATCCTACCGATTTGTCTTTGGGGAATGTTGTTCTCAAAGTGTTGGTTTATTCGCTGACTCATCTGTTGGCAGATTGGCGAGCCTCGACCCATCCTTGCTCTTGAAGGACTAGGCCTGTTTTGGAGGCCCCTTATATACTATGACTAGACGATTGCCTCACCTGTTTCACATCACCTTCTTATTTCAACTTGTCACATCCCTATTAGTCCTAAATTGCCCCTGTCCCAACTTTTTTGGAAAGTGTTGTATTCATCAATTTCAAAATAAACATTTATCTTCAAAAAAAAACAACTTATGCAGTTGATTAGATAAAACATCAAATACTTTGTTTTTTATACTTTTTTTTTGTTTAAATACAAGTCAAAGTACATTTACAGATCACTCCGCTTTGTTTTTATTAGCATTTTCCATACTGTCCCAATTTTTTTGGAATTGGGGTACATAGCATTGTGTTTTAGCTCTCAGTGCCTGAAACATTTGTCTACAGAAGATGGATCTGTAAAATGGAGTAACCGTTATTTATCAAAATCAGTTTTGGAACTCTCCTCCGAAAGTATTGGAACAGCAAGGCCATTTTTTTCTGCTATATACTGAAGACATTTGGGTTTGAAATCAAAAGATGAATGTGACGATAGATCAGAATTTCAGCTTTCATTTCTTGATATTTACATCTAGATGTGTTAAACAACTTGGAACATGGCACATTTTGTTAGAACCCACTGATTTTTCTAGTAAGCAAAAATATTGGAACAGGTGATTCTTGTTGCCCAGGTGAGCCCTGTTAGATTGATTTGTTTAAAGAATGAATAGCTCTGAATTCATCTACTCTTGGTTTTAGCCTTCTGTTTCACCTGTGCATTCGTTGTTAAAAAGGATAAACCAACATAACGATCAGAGAGCCGAGAAAAGCAAGCCATTTTGAAGCTGAGAAAAGAAGGAAAATCAATCCGAGGCATTGCACAAACGTTGGGCAAAGCCAATACAACAATTTTTACTGTCCTGAAAAAGAAGGAAACCACTGGTGTACTGACAGTCAGACATGGAACAGAGCGGCCAAGGAAAACAACAGCAGTTGATGACGGGAACATTGTGAGAGCTCTGAAGAAAGAAAACCCCAAAACAACAGTCAGTGACATCACCAACAACCTCCACAGGGAAGGCGTGAAGGTATCAATCCACCATTTGAAGAAGAGCAGAAAGATTTCACATGCCAAACATGTAAAAATACTATTTTACTCACTGAATTATTAACATTTTATCGACGTGTACACAGTACAGGTATTGTACAATAAACTTGAATTAGGCTCGACGATGTTTAATGTGCTCTGCTGCTTGTTGCAAAGCGGTTCTGAGAGAGGCTCACGGATCCTCTGGCCAAGCACATCATGGGCACATGATGTAAAAGGGTACTGTATCTGCTGTATACAGTATATGTCCCAGCAGAACTACTTTATCTACTAGCAAGCCATGTTTGTTCAAATGAAACATGACTGCTAGCTACCGGTCTTGTCTTTCCTACACCTGCAGCATGCGCATGAAATCGCAGGATCCCTTTTCTTTTGACACGCATTCTCAATGGCCACATCTGTATACATCTGAGGCCAGACCACACTCATCAGCAATAAGAATGAGAGAGCCAGATTGGAATTGGCAAAGAAATACAGAGACGAGCCACAAAAGTTCTGGAACCAGGATGAACCTCTACCAAAGTGATGGAAAGTCCAAAGTGTGGAGAAAGAAAGGATCTGCTCATGATCCAAAACATACAAGCTCATCTGTGAAACATGGTGGAGGTAGCGTCATGGCTTGGGCTTGCACCGCTGCTTCTGGAACAGACTCACTAATCTTTATTGATGATGAAACTCATGATGGCAGCAGCAGAATGACTTCAGAATCTACAGAAACATTCTGTCTCCAATTTACAGAGAAATGCGTCCAATCTAATTGTGAGTAGCTTCATCATGCAGCAAGACAATGCACTGAAAAAGAAAAAGCACTGCTAACACAATAAAGGACTCTATCAGCGGAGAAAAGTGGAAGGTTTTAGAGCATTTCACCTCCTGAAGAGGAGACTGAAGGGAGAAACCCCCAAAACAAACAACAACCGAAAGAAGCTGTAGTAAAAGCCTGGAAAAGCAACACAAAAGAAGAAACCGACAGTTTGTTGATGTCAGTGAGTCACAGGCTTGATGCAGTTATTGCAAGCAAGGGATATGCAACCAAATACTAAGTGTCATTTACTTTCATTTACTAAATTAGCAGTGTATCTGTTCCAATATTTTTTGTTCACCTACAAGTTGAGTTGTTTTAATACACCTACAGTAGATAGATAGATACAGTAGATTCTGATCTATCGTCCCGTTCGTCATTTGATCTCAAACGCAACGGTCTTCAGTGTTTAGCGAAAATCAAAAGTACTGGCCTTGCCGTTCCAATAATTTTGGAGCATGAAAGCATGACGGATGAAATCCCACCATGAAGAATGAAATTAAGGAGTCTTATTGACTTCAATGGAAAATTCAGTTGTCAGTAAATGATACATTTGGAGAAACAAAATGTGGAAAACGTAAATAAAAGCATTTGCCTACCTGTTCTCAGCAGTAACTACAGCGGACTCTCGGAAACCGTTGCGATCTTTAGTGATGTGTTTTTTGCAGGTACTGTATTCCTGCCGATGAGATGTCAAAACTTGACAAGGTAGTTCACACACTGCTGCAGGCCAACGGAACCCCCGGGCTCGAGATGCTGGAGAAGAACATTATGGTAGGACGGCGGTTGTATTTTCACCGATGAGAAAAGAACGTTGTGGTGAACTGTTAAACAAGCTGATGCTGATTTTCTTAACACAGATCTCTCCAGAGGTGCTACGTCGAGAAGGGGTGAAGGTGCACCGGACGGTGCAGAAGAGCGGCCAGTTCATGGTGTGTTTCCCTGGGACCTTCGTGTCCAAGGTGTGTTGTGGCTATAGTGTGTCTGAGACAGTGCATTTTGCCACAGCTGAGTGGATGAAGTTGGGCTATGAGGCAGCGAAGGTGAGTGTCTCTCTTAAAGAGGAAAAGAGATCAGCTTTTAACAAGTAAGCCGAGTTATTCTCGTTTCCCCCCTTTTTTATGTGGATGTGTATGACGTTATGCTTTTTCTGCCTCATCATTTGTTGTTGTTTTTTTTTTTCTCTCTCTGCAGGACTTGAAGAGAAGGCGCATAGAGGAACCGTTTTCCACGGAGAAACTGCTCTGCCAGATCGTCATGTCTGAACCAAGACAGGAAAACAAGCATCTTCTGAACACAGCTTCCTCGCTTGTTGTAGATCTCAGGTGGGTTAAAGTGTCGGCACCGGAAACTTTTCATTTTCTACTATACTGTATATACGAGACTGTGCAACAGTCTTAGAAGGAAATGCTGCAAAGCAAAGACTCGATTCAGTTCAGTTTTATTTGTATAGCGCTTTTAACAATGGAGATTGTCCCAAAGCAGCATTACAGAAATATATAAATTCGGGATTTAGATTTTAAATGTAGGAGTTTATCCCTAATGAGCAAGTCAGAGGCGACAGTGGCAAGGAAAAACTCCCTGAGACGATATGAGGAAGAAACCTTGAGAAGAAGCAGACTCAAAAGGGAACCCATCCTCATCTGGGTAACACCGGATAGTACAATTATAAACAAATCCCTTCTATAAATACTACATGGTCAAATAGTGCAGTTCTGTAACCAGGAAATTATTTTCCACATCCACTGTTCACTGATGGAGACTGGAGTACTAAACTGTTTGTGTCGACTGCTGTCCTAAAGTTATCATAGCAGTTATAGTCCTAGCCATCATAGTATAACTGTTGATATGAATTGAGGTCCAAAGCCACCTTTATGGTTTTTAAGTGGAACCATCCTCAGTAATCTCAATGATCTTCAGGCTGCACCATGTGGGGCCATCCTCAGCAGCAGCATGTGACTTCCAATTAAAGAGAACTCCAACCAGAAGTAGGGCATCAGGATGGATCAGGCAGGTCCGGAGAGCAGAATGGGTCAGACTGGTATCTCAGGAGTATTATGTGTACAATGTACTTAAGTGCAAGCAGGGACTCCGGCAAGACTAGCTATGACCGCATAAGTAAAGGGAGAGCCAGGAGGTAACACAGACATGAGGGCGCCCTGGGACATAAGCAGGCCAGTCACTCCACCATCAACGAATCTGGGTGAACGTGTGGAAAGGGAAGGGCGACAGCATCCAAACATCCTAGTTCACCACAACACTGTGTACCCGTGAGCCCTCTAAATCTGCTCCTTTACCTAAGAATAAAACTATCCACAAAAAGTTTGAGTAAACAAATATGTTTTCAGTCTGGACTTAAACACTGAGACTGTGTCTGAGTCCCCAACACTAATTGGAAGGCTGTTTCATAACTGTGGGGCTTTGTAAGAGAAAGCTCTTCCCCCTGCTGTAGCCTTCACTACTCGAGGTACCAACAAATATCCTGCACCTTCTGATCGAAGTAGGCGTGGCGGATCATAAAAGACCAGAAGTTCGCTCAGGTACTGTGGCGCGAGACCGTTCAGTGCTTAATAGGTCAATAGTAGTATTTTATAATCAATGCGAAATTTTACTGGGAGCCAATGCAGTGTGGATAAGATTGGTGTGATATGGTCGTATCTTCTGGTTCTAGTAAGGACTCTTGCGGCTGCATTCTGGACTAACTGGAGTTTGTTTATATTCCTACTGGAACATCCAGACAGTAAGGCATTACAGTAATCTAGTCTAGAGGTGACGAAAGCATGAACTAGTATTTCTGCATCATGTAGTGACAATATATTTCTTATCTTAGCAATATTTCTGAGATGAAAGAAGGCTATCCTAGTAATAATATCTACATGAGCATCAAATGATGGGCTGGAGTCAATAATCACACCAAGGTCTTTAACTGCTGTACATGATGAAACAAAGTCCATCCAGAGTAACCATGTGATCAGAAGGATTATTTCTAGCTACACGTGGTCCTAGTTTAAATAAGTCTGTCTTGTCAGAATTAAGTAAAAGGAAGTTAATAATCATCCAGTATTTAATGTCCTTTACACAATCCTCAACTTTACTAAGCTGCTGTCTGTCCTCTGGCTTCGCTGAAACATACAGCTGTGTATCATCAGCATAACAGTGGAAGCTAATTCCATGTTTACAAATAATTTGACCTAGAGGTATCATATATAAAGAAAAAAGCAGTGGGCCTAACAGAGAACCTTGCAGAACACCCAACTTTACCTCAGTATGTATAGAGAAGTCACCATTTACATCTACGAACTGATAACGATCAGGCAAATAAGACCTGAGCAGGAGAGGGCTGTTCCCTTAATGCCAACAATGTTTTCTAGTCTATCAAAAACTACAGTGTGATCAGTGGTATCAAAAGCTGAAGATCAAGCAACACAAGCCAGGAGACACAACCCTGATCAGAGGCCAGCAGTAGGTCATTTACTACTTTAACCAGCGCTGTCTGTGCTATGATGAGGTCTAAACCCCGACTGATACATTTCATGAATGTTATTCCTATGTTGATATGAGCATAAATGCAGTGTTACAACCTTTTCTAAGATCTTGGAGATAAAGGGCAGATTTGATATTGGCCTATCAAAAAGCTGTGTATTAATTAATATGTTACTTTTTTTAACTGGCATACAAACATTTTTCTGTAACATTTCTTCACTTGACTGATTGCTGTCAGTGATCGGTGATTCGTTCAGTCAGGTCTGTTGGCTAAAAATCTTTTTATTAGGTTCTTCACACATTTTAAAACTTGAGAGAGAGTAAACAATTTCATAGCCGGTGTCTGATTACAAACTGAGCTGATCAGGCTTATGTACAGCTTCACTATGGCATTTGAACAAAGCACAACATTCTTAGCAGGTTTCCACAAACGACCCCACAAATATTCAGTGGTGCTTGAAAGTTTGTGAACCCTTTAAAATTTTGTCGTATTTCTGCATAAATCTGTCCAAAAAAAGTCATCAGATTTTCACACCAAGTCCTGAAAGTAGATAAAGAGAACCCAGTTAAACAAAAGAGACAAAAATATTATTTATTGAGGAAAATGATCCAATATTACAAATCTGTGAGGGGCAAAAGCATGTGAACCTTTGCTTTCAGTATGTGGTGTGACCCCCTTGTGCAGCAATAACTGCAGATAAACGTTTGTGGTGAGTGTTGATCAGTCCTGCACATCGGCTCGGAGGACTTTTAGCCCGTTCCTCAGTGCAGAACAGCTTCAACTCTGGGATGTTGGTGGGTTTCTCACATGACCTGCTCGCTTCAGGTCCTTCCACAACACTTCTATTGGATTACGCTCAGGACTTTGACTCGGCCGTTCCAAAACATTCACTTTATTCTTCTTTAACCATTCTGTGGTAGAACGATTTAGGTGCTTAAGATCGTTGTCTTGCTGCATGACCCACTTTCTCTTGAGATTCAGAAGATAGCCTTGTGGATCGTCCACAGGATCTTTAGCAAACTGCAGATGGGCAGCAATGTTCTTTTTGGAGAGCAGTGACTTTCTCCTAGCAACCCTGCCATGCACACCACTGTTGTTCAGTGTTCTCCTGATGGTGGACTCATGAACATTAACAGTAGCCAGTGTGAGAGAGACCTTTAGTTGCTTAGAAGTTACCCTGGGTTCCTTTGTGACTGCACGGATTATTACACATCTTGCTCTTGGAGTGATCTTTGTTAGTCTTCACTCCTGGGGAGGGTGAGAATGATCTTGAATTTCCTCCATTTCTACACAGTCTATCTGACTGTGGATTGGTGGAGTCCAAACTCTTTAGAGATGGTTCTGTAACCTTTTCCAGCGTGATGAGCATCAACAACTCTTTTTCTGAGATCCTCAGAAATCTCCTTCGTTCGTGCCATGATATACTTCCACAAACATGTGCTGTGAAACTCAGACTCTGATAGATTCCCGTTCTTTAAATAAAACAGGGCGCTCATTCACACCTGATCGTCATCTCATTGATGGAAAACACCCGACTCTAATTTCACCTTCAGATTAACTGCTAAACGTAGAGGTTCACATACTTTTGCCACTCACAGAAATGTAATAATGGATCATTTTCCTCAATAAATAAATGACCGAGTGTAATATTTTTGTTTCATTTGTTTAATTGGGTTCTCTTGGTCTACTTTTAGGACTCGTGTGAGGATCTGATGATGTTTTAGGTCATATTTATGCAGATATCTAGAAATCTGTCGAGCACCACTGTATATTTCATATGAGGTTAAAATAAAACTGAATGAAATGCCGCATCTGTAGCATCTCCAATTCCTCCTAACAGTGTTTCGACTGTAAACCAGTGTGGTTCATGTGTTTCGATTAAAAGCTCACCATTCCCCCATTTCCCGATGATAGTGAGTGTTCTGTTGTTCTATAAACAGGGACACAGAGATAAGCCAGCGGCGGCAGCTTTTTAATGCCGGACTCAGGCTGTCTGCCCGTTACGGAAACCAGCCTGATGGGCAGTTTCCCACAGAGAGGAAGAAAATGCACCGCACCAGACTGAGCGAAGACATGGCTGACCGACGCTGCCAGGTGTGCCAGCACCTCTGCTACCTCTCCATGGTGAGTTTGTGTTTTCTAGCTCAACTCAGCAGGATCTCGCGAGGAAGAAATAAAGTCATTGAGTCAGCCGTGAGGGTTTTTTTAATTCATTTTTTATTTGTATTTTTTTAAGCTTCCTTTTGAACATTCTTAAGAAGCCTATGGAATGTTTGGGGGAAAAAAAGCACTTCGGGAAGGTGAGAACGAGGCAGTTTGGGGAAAGTCACTGTCTGAAACAGAAGTGTGCGGTCACACTGGCCAGCTCTGCAGCAAATCTGCCACGGAGTATCAGTGTAAAATCTCCTCGATGCACAGTGAAGTGGCCGCGTCACTGTGCTGCTTCCTTTTTAAGCAATCGAACCGTTTTATTATCCGAATGTAGGTATACCACCGTCCTGTCGAATTCTCCGTCGCGGAAGCTGCTGGTGAATTCTCTCCGACGGTAATCCTGGTTGCGTGATACGTTTCTATGGAGTGTAAGTGTAAGTTCTTTTGGCACGTGGTGTTCATGTTGTGCAGTGATGCTACGTATACTATGTATTATATACATATAATAATTTGCTACATATATACTGTTTTAAACGCTGCCCGTTTCCACTGATGAATAACGGGGACTCATTCATTCTCTGACTGTTTTACCTTCACAAATATATATATATATATATATATATACGTTAGTAAGTGGAAGCAGAGTTCGCTACACACAAACGAGGACTCGCTAGCTTACGGTTTACCAGATCAAATTCTAGAATGTAATAAAAATATTTGTACATATAACCGGAACGTTTACTGGTGTTCTTGCCTCTTTCCAACAAATCCCGGCTTGAAGTAGGACCAAGTGTCCAGGCTTTTGTACGCCTTCTGGCTTCAGGAACGTATAAACGTCGGGAAAACCGATTCCCGGCCACATGGCCAATGTCCATGGACCACAGGTTCACTGTTGAGTCCATCTGCCTTTCGTTTAATCTGATCACTGTTAGTTATACTAGCGTTTTCACAGCACCCCCAGGCATTTTGCTGGATGTTTTGCCCTCAGTCCGGCCGAGGGGGGGGGGGGGGGGGAGGTGTGTGTGTGTGTGTGTGTGTGTGTGTGTTCCGGCATGTGATGAAAGTGACATACCCTCTACTTCCGCAGATTTGGGCCAAGACGCGTCACGTGACATCCTCACAAAACGCGCATTCAGCCGAAACCCCCCTTCGATTCACGTGCGTCGAACAGGTCTCATTTACCGACGAACATCACCGCGAAACAATTTCATGCGATTGCAAATTCACCAACTCAAGTAGTTGTTCATCCAGGCCACAACGATCACAAAAATACGGACCGAAGATTTGACGGCTCGTTCACAGGGCAGACGCTCGACGTAATCTAACGCTAATAAAGAGATTTAAAGAAACCGTCTTTATTGGTCACATATACAGTAGAGCACAGTGGAATTGTTTTCTTCGCATAGCCCAGCCTGTCAGGAAGCTGGAGTCAGAGCGCAGGGTCAGCCTTTTATACAGTATTAGGACACGTTTACGGACGGAGTCTCGGATGTCGGCGCTTTATAACTTTCCGCCAGAAGGCTTTCAGCGATTTAGCGCTTTCCGGTTTCTCAAGTGTTTGTTTTGTTGTTGTTGATGTTTCTTTTTGTCATATCGAATTCAAGGGAGAGAGAAAGTCTGGTTAGCGAATAACTGGTTCGAGCTGTTTATATCTTACACTGTAGCTATAAACATTTCGACTGTGTTCCTCAGGTGAGGTTTTCCGTCAGCTGCGACATCGTCATATTTGTCCGAGTCTAACCAGACAACACCTCGGCGTTTGCCGTCACCCGTTTATCACTTTATCTGCAAAAAAAAAAACTCTTCTGGGGGGAAAAAAAAAAAAAAACCATGAGCATTCCAGGCTTTCTGCCGGACAGGTCCGGTCTCAGAAAGCGTAACCCTGGTTACTGACCTCACAAAGGGAGAGGACGGTAACTAGTAGGAGAGTCCAAGTGTACAGTAGCTTGGGCGTGTTATAGTTCGGAGGTGCCTAGTTAGGCCCGTCACCTGAATAATTTCCAGAATTTGTCACATGTTATCACTACTCATGATTTGATTATTTATTTATTTATTTTTTTTATCCCCCTCCCCAAACCAGGTGGTTCATGAAAATGATAACGTGGTGTTCTGCCTGGAGTGCGCGCTTCGCTACATTCAGAAGCGCAGATCCCCTCGAGGTCTGAAAATGATGTTTCGTTACACTGAGGTATGTCTCTCCCGGTATGTAATACCGTTCACCCGAGATAGTCCAGCAATCAATACACGTTCGTGATATTTATTATTAATGATATAAAGCTTACACCCAATAGTGCATGAAGGACATTCGATGATGGTCATGATTTTGCACGTCGTGTCTTGTGTAATTCCTGGAGATCCGAAACACACTTAAAGTCCAGATAAATCAGGCTTCTTTAATAATGATAGAGTATTTATTAATGTGTGATTCTTTTCTTCGCATAGTCCAGCATGTCAGGAAGCTGGGGTCAGGGCGCAGGGTCAGCCATGATACAGCACACCTGGAGCAGAGAGGGTTAAGGGCCTTGCTCAAGGGCCCAACAGTGGCAGCTTGAACTCCTGACCTTCTGATCAGTAACCCAGAGCCTTAACGGCTAAGCCACAGACTAACGTGATGTAACCCTAAAACGGTTGAGATGTTTGGACTACTGATCAGAAGGTCGTGAGTTCAAATCCCAGCACTGGGAAGCTTCCACTGCGGGGCCCTTGAGCAATTCCCCTGCTCAAGGTTCTATAAATGAGATGAATGTAAGTCGCTCTGGATGAGGGCGTGTCCCAAATGCCGTGAATGTAAATGTCACACAGTTGAATGCATTAATGCAGACTAATGGATATAAGTGTAGACTCATCATAAGCGTCGAGCAGCAGAAGATCCCGTAGTCCTGGCGAATAGCGTCACGGACACAGCGAGGTGCGTGAAAGCTTTGCTGAGCTTTGCTCAGGTGCGTCGCCACGGTTTCCACATCCCCGTGATTTTTCACAATGTAGTTTTTTTTTTTTAAACTAGTAAAAAAGATGCTTTTTTACTTAGCCCAGCTTATTAAGAAGTCAGGGTCGGAGCACAGGGTCGGCCGTGATACGGCGGCACCGATGGGGTTAAGGGTCTTGCTCAAGGGCTCAACAGCAGTTGAGAAGCAGCAGTCAGTGAGTCGTGCACACTATTAGTGTCTCACTCCACCATGAAACCTCAACAGCTTCGCTTGCGTTTCTTTGGATAAAAGCGTCTGCTAAATGAATAAATGTAAATATCCAATATTGATTGCTTTGTGAGAGTCAATAGTGCATTTATTTAAATAAATAAATAAATTCTTCCTTTGGTTGGTAGATGTGTAACCGCCTTCTCGAAGCCAACTAAGAATTTAAAAACGGATAACCCGGACACACAGGCTGCTTGGATTATGATGCGTTAAAAGCAATCTTTTATGTGAAATACAGTGTCTGTGCTCTCTCTCTCTCTCCCTGCAGGAGCAGCTCGGCAGTTTGGTAAATCAGGTGTGCGGGAAAACGTCCGAAAGGGCTGGGGAGAAGCGGAAAGCGGCTCATCCCAACACGCCACCAGCAAAACGAAGTCCCCGAAACAAGAGCCCCAACCAGACCTCGCTCTCACGCCCAGCCTCCAAAAACGCCAAACTGTCCTGACCAAACCGTTCGACCATTCCCTCCTTCCTGACGTCTCACTCCGCGCCGGCTCTGCAGTTCACTCCGGTTCCATTTCACCTGGCATGCCCCTACGACGTCCGTACCATCACGCTGGAAAGATCCTAAAAACACTCATAAAAGTGTAACATGATGTTATACGGGGCACTTTTATACTAGGTTTGCATCGTTACTAGCAGGAGGCATTAAAACGGACTGAATGTATGGGAAGTGAACACACACACACACACACACACACACACACACACACACACACACACACACACACTAAGTACTAAGTAGTAAGGAACACAGTTGTTAGGGACATCTGAGCCAGACTGAGGAGCTCGATCTCACACACACACACAAATCTTTTTGCACTAGTACTGAGGTTGCGTTTTTTTTTTTGTTTTTTTCTTTTTTTTAGAGTATTTTTGAGTTGTTTCAGCGTTCAATTTAAATATAAATATACATAAATATGAATATATCCTATACTGTACCATTTGTGTTGAACTGGTGCTGTAGTGTCAAATCTTCCATAATGCCTTCCAGGCTGTTTCTCTTGCTCTCACCCCATGTGGATAGTTTTATTTAAGATATCCGAGACGCGTATGCTCAAAGCCCTCCTTTTAATGTCCGATGCGATAAACACTAACCGTTAGCAGCTGAAATACTGAGAGAGAGAGAGAGAGAGAGAGAGAGATATAAACACTCTGAACTCTAACCCTCCCCCTCCCCCGTGGTGTGATTCTCATCTCGTTAGCGGATTGTTGTTTTTTTGTTGTTGTTTTTTTTTTTTACTGCACATTCTCTGCAGGGCGACTCCAAGGCCTCGCGAATGCATTTTGGACTCCTTTTTCGAAGCACATCTCGAGGCCTTTTTCCGAAACGAGATCGAATCCGAAACGAGCCACTCTGATGACATAGCTGTATTCAAAGCCGATGCCCGGAGCAGTCTGTACCTGTATCCGAAGCAGTTCGAGCTATTGAAATAGTTACGCACTTTCCCTTTTCACCATTAGGTCTTGTTCCTCTGGTTCAGCCTTTGTGATTGGTGATTAGCGTCCCCCGGTCCCCCCGTCCCCTTTTACCATGTAGGATACTCCCTCCTTTACAAAGATTATGCTTTTGTTTACATAGAATAAATATTATAACATTTAGAGTCTAATACAAATGTCTCGAAACGTTTATATGCCAGTCAATCTCGTCACCTAAAACGAAGCCTTTTGACAGAAAGGTGTAGAAAGAGTTTGGATGAGGAAAAAGCCTTATTCCCCTGTCGCTTTCTTCGTCTCTACGAGTTTAGATGTTCACAGGGTTGCTGTTGTAACATATGGGTGGGGGAAAAGTGCTGCTTAATCACTGAATAACTCCGTAATAGTGGTGAGCCCTAGTTTTTTAGCTTTACTTTTTTATTCAAATGGGGGAGGGGAAAAAAAACACACACACACCCCCCCCCCCCCAACTTTTACCATGTAGTAGCTTACCATAATGCACTAACTGTAATGAAGTCCCGTAGTCCCGCCTAGTCGTGCCCCTCTTCCAAAAGACTGGTGTTTGAGCATAGTATAACTGAACAGTGTTTCAAAACAAACGTGGTTGTAAACCTTTTTTTTTTTTTTTTTTTTTTTTTTTTTTTAAATGGCCTTAAAATGTTTCCAATCACTTTTTTTCCCCTGTTTTCTACCGTAAAAATTCTTGCTTGGCTTACTTTTTAATTTATAAGCGTCGACTGATCCTCGGTCTTCAATCTTCTGGTGTTGTTTTGGTTACTGGCCTTTTTTTACTTTTCAGGTTTGTATAATTTTGTTGTAATAAACGAATCACTGTCGATCCTTCAAGACCCGTCTCTTTGTGTCTAATGTGGTTGAGCGTGCTCAATAATACAGCGGATTAGCGGTTAGGACGTGCGCCTCACACCTCCAGGGTCGGGGGTTCGAGTCCCACCGTGGCCCTGCGTGTGTGTGTGTGGGCGGAGTTTGCATGTTCTCCCCGTGCTGCGGGGGTTTCCTCCGGGTACTCCGGTTTCCTCCCCCAGTCCAAAGACATGCATGGTAATCTGATTGGCGTGTCCAAAGTGTCCGTAGTGTATGAATGGGTCTGTGAGTGTCTATGTGATTGTGCCCTGTGATGGATTGGCACCCTGTCCAGGGTGTACCCCGCCTCGTGCCCCATGCCCCCTGGGATAGACTCCAGGTTCCCCCATGACCCTGAAAAGGAGTAAGTGGTGTAGAAGATGGATGGAATCTTTTATAGACTTTTAAACACTAGATCGAGACAGAATCGATTATATGACACTGTAATATGTATCGACACTGTAAAAGGCGCTCCCGCTGCTCGTGTTTATATTCAGTACACGACTCGACCGTGCCGTTCGGAAGGCAGCGGGATGTGTGTTTAACGCATTAATATTCAATTCAGCATTCCCACAATCTAGCCACTGAATACTTTAGAATGTTCTGTAAAAGCCGGTCAGACAGGACGCCCGACTTTGATCAGATCCGCCGGGGAATACGTTCACGGGTGGAGCGTTACTGTTCGAAACCGTAGCGTTTATCGGCAGAAGTCATTTCCGGTGTGAAATACCCTCCTTTTAGCTAGTGGAATTAATGTGTGTGATTTTCTAGTTTATAATTAGATCGCTATATACACGTGCCCAAAAGTTTGTGGACATCAGACCCATCACACCCATATTTGGGTCTTTGACCACAAAGTTGGAACGACACATTTGTATCGACTGTCACTGTATGCTGTAATGATAATGAGTCTTTATTAGTCACATATACAGCACAGTGAAGTTCTTTTCTTCGCATAGTCCAGCCTGTCAGGAAGCTGGGGTGAGAGTGCAGGGTCAGCTATGATACGGTGCCCCTTGGAGCAGAGAGGGTTAAGAGCCTTGCTCAAGGGCCCAACTGTGGCGGCTTAGCAGTGCTGGAGCTTGAACCCCCGACCTTCTGATCAGTAACCCAGAGCCTTAACCGCCAAACCACCACCGCCCCCTGTAGCACGACGGTTTCCCTTCACTGGAAACCAGAGGCCCGTAACAATGCCCCCTGTGCACCTCAACACCACCGAACACCTTCTGGAATGAACTGGAACGCCGAGTGCACGCCTGCTCTCAGTAATGCTCTTAGAGCTGAGTGAGCGAATCCCCACAGCCACTCTCCAAAATCTAGTGGAAAGCCTTCCCAGAACAGCCGATCGTCCTGAGGGTGGAAAATGACATGTAATAACGTGTCCCCTCAGCCGTGATGGAGAACTCGCCTGCTTTGGTGGTTCTCACAGCAAGACCTGACCAGTCCACGAGCATGAGATGCGCTGTAGCACTTAAAGCAGCTGGAGGACACCACATACTGACTGTTCCTTTTAATATCGACCCCCGCTTTGTTCAGGGACTCCTTACTCCATTTCTGTGAAACTGGTTCAGTTGTTGAATCTACTTATAGTAATACAAATATTTACACTTGTTGGACACAAAAGCAGTGGAATGTGGATAGATAAAACTAGTGATTGTTTGGAAGTAAACATGTCTCACGCACGTTAAGTTGGACACTGAAAAGCCATCATGTTTCATGTTGAGGATGTTGTTCGCCGATACGTACAGGTTAAAACCGTAGTGGATGAAATGTGTTTTTTAATCGCCTTGTCATTTCAATCGGGGCGGGCAGAGATGAGAAACCTGCGACACGAACCCCTAGCATACTGGTGGGGGATAAATGATCAAATACACAGTGGGTGAGCTGATATATATTTTAACTGCAGTGTGCAGAAACGTATAAATGGTCTACAGCTGCAATCTAAGCGTAGTCAGTTAATCGCCGTTCATATCCTTTGTCTTTTCCAGCAGGACGATCTTACCGGCGTTCGCTCTGACGACTGCCGTAGCTGTAGAAAGGGGTCAAAAACCGGGGCTGCTATAGCTAAACCGTAACGTGTGCGCCTGTGTGTTTAGAACGTCACGCCGGATAGCGTCACGCCGGCTTTCAAGGGGCGAGCGTGGGTCAGGTGGTAGAGCGGGGTGTGCACTAATCGTATTGTTGGCGGTTCGAATCCCGGCCCGCGTGACCCCACGTACCGGAGTGTGATTGGGTGAGACGCTGAACCGAAAGTCGCTCCCGATTTCAAGTTCTCGCCTGGCGTGGCAGCTCTGCTAGCGTTGGTGTGAGTGTGTGAATGAGACACAGTGTAAAGCGCTTTGGATAAAAGTGCAGACCATTTAGCATTTCATGTTGCCATCCAGTCTGTGAACAACATAACGGAGCTGAAACACGAACCGGCCGTACGTTCTCATTTATTTGTCTCGACGTCATCTCGTTCCAACAGCTCTGTACGAACCCTCTGCGTTCAACACCGACTCATAGAAACATTGACAGCTGTTTTATTCAAAAGTTGAGAGACACAAGAAATCTCCATCTCGATTCGATCGGCGCCCTAGACGTATTCGGACGAGCGCGGCCGTTCACGTGGAGCTATAATGACAACAGGTATAGGTTTATTTCTTGGAGACGCTGCAGGCTTCTTTCTATATAATACTTAGACGCGTGAACGGGATTTCTTTAAGCGAAGTCACAGTGCTGAGAAAAACAAAGCGGGAAGATTGTTCTCTAAGGTGAGCGAGTCGGAGCACCTCAAAGCTGCTACTCGGGTTAAGCAGTCGGAGCAGACCTCTACTCCTTTTTCCTTTCCTCCGAGGGCGCGAGGCCGCCCGTGTCGCTGTCGTCGGAGTTTTTGAGTCCCTCCTCGTTGTCTAGGAGGACGGCGAGAGTCGTGTCAGCCTGCACCTCTTCCTCGTCGCACTGAACCAGGGGCGAGTGTCCGGCGTCACTGCTCTCGTCGCTGGCCTCGTCCTCGTCCGCGACCTCGTCCGGCCCCTCGGTAACGCCGCTGATCGACTCCGTGCAGGAGGACGAGACGGACGAGACGTCGTGCTTCGGTTCTGCGTGGCTCGGAACCTTCAGGCTGATCTCGGCATCTGGAGCTGCAAGACCATACAACGTTCATTTTACACTTCACTTTCAAACACCGCGTTACACTTTTACTAATTATATAGTCAAGTCCAGGCTATTTCGACCTGGGACTTACAAGGAGAAAGTGGTTCAGATTAGCGCAAGAACCCAACACAATGCTGAGTTAATCTTTAATCATTTCCGATTCGTTCTCTGGAGGAACCCGGAGCATGCGAGTGTGTTTGTATGCCAAATCTGTCATTTAAACCATAGAGCCCCCGACCGGAATAAAGCAGCTACTTAAGATGAATGAATGAACGAAATATTAGCAAAAAATTATTTTTTATAAGATGTACAATAAACGCAGACAACGACCCGTGAATGACATTTTTAGGTGATCTAGTCCCCGGGCCCTCCGATAATCCTTGGAGTGGAGCGTTACACCACACCGTGTCTGCATCAGAGTGGAAATCTCCCACGCCTTTGCCGATGCACACCTCTAATGCTTTTTTAAAAAATAAATAAATAAAAAAATTCTATATGGATACTTTAATATGCTCATTTAGGCACTCATCTAATCAGCCAATCATGTTGCAGCAGCACGACCATGCAGATACGGGTCAAGCGCTTCATATTAACGTTCACATGGAATATCAGAATGGAGGGAGTGTGATTTGTGAGACTTTAACCCCGGCACGGTTGCTGGTTTGAGTATTTCGGAGACGGCCGAGCTCCTAGAAGCGACGGTCTCTAGAGTTTACACGGAATGGTACAAAAATAACTAAAACACCAGATTGGTTGGAGCTTCCAGGAAGGATATGGGGCGGTAACTCATATAATCGCTCTTTACAGCCGTGGAGAGCGGAAAGGCATCTCAGGACGCGCGAAACATCAAACCTTGAGGAGGATGAGCGACAACAGCGGAAGACCACACGCTGGACTCCACTCGTGTCAGCCAAGAACGGGAATCTGCTTCACATCGCACACTCGCCCGTTCTGCTGCTTGACGCTCTCGACCTGTATGTGCATGATTTCGTACGTCGTGCTGCTGCAGCATGATCGGCTGCAAAAATGAGCAGGTGTACAGGTGTTCCTATTAAACTGGACGGTAAGTGTAGATCATATACAGTGTAGATATAGTGTCCAATCAAAAGAGATGAATCAGACCCGTTAAGCTGCTTGTACGGTGAATAGTATCTGGGCGAGTATAGGAGTATTACTGATTAACTAGCAGGGCATTTAAAAGAGGAGTGAAGTCATCATATCAATCATATTAATAATCATCACACACTTTAATAAGCATTAAGGCTGACGTTACCTCTGACTGCAGACACAGAACTGTTCTCGTCACCAGCAGAATTGAGGAACACGTCCAGAGCCTCGTGGTCAGACACGTCTGTAAGGTCCATCTGCTCCAGCATATCGATGTTCACCTCCATAGAGGACATGCTGCCTATTGGACATGCTGCCCAGGAAAACACACACACGCACACACACACACACGTACGTCCATCTTCAGTAAGCAGTGATGAAAGTCAGTGAAGATGAATTAAAATCCACACAAATGACAAGAAATCAAAGATATGGTGTGCAGATGAAAGCTTTGCTGGCACTAGTCGAGTGATGAAGACGGGTGAAAGAGAAGCTGGACCGTGTTGTGTTGCGGGGGTTCATGCACGAAAGGGTTATTTGGACTGAAGTTAGAGATTATGGGGGAGAGAGATACGAGAGAGACAGATGCGAGAGAGAGAGAGAAAGATATGAGAGAGACAGATACGAGAGAGAGACAGATATGAGAGAGAGAGACAGATATGAGAGACAGATATGAGACAGAGACAGATGAGAGAGAGAGATATGACAGAGAGAGACAGATATGAGACAGACAGATGAGAAAGAGACAGATATGAGACAGACAGATGAGAGAGAGAGATATGAGAGAGAGAGACAGATATGAGAGAGAGAGACGGATATGAGAGAGAGACAGATATGAGCGAGAGAGAGACAGTTATGAGCGAGAGAGAGACAGATATGAGAGAGAGACAGATATGAGAGAGAGACAGACAGATATGAGAGAGAGACAGACAGATATGAGAGAGAGACAGATATGAGAGAGAGAGAGATAGATATGAGGGAGAGACAGATATGAGAGAGACGGATATGAGAGAGAGACGGATATGAGAGAGAGACGGATATGAGGGAGAGAGAGACGGATATGAGAGAGAGACGGATATGAGAGAGAGACGGATATGAGAGAGAGACAGATATGAGGGAGAGAGAGACGGATATGAGAGAGAGACGGATATGAGCGAGAGAGAGACGGATATGAGAGAGAGACGGATATGAGAGAGAGACGGATATGAGCGAGAGAGAGACGGATATGAGAGAGAGAGAGACGGATATGAGAGAGAGACGGACATGAGAGAGAGACGGATATGAGAGAGAGACGGATATGAGAGAGAGACGGATATGAGGGAGAGAGAGACGGATATGAGAGAGAGACGGATATGAGCGAGAGAGAGACGGATATGAGAGAGAGACTGATATGAGAGAGAGACGGATATGAGCGAGAGAGAGACGGATATGAGAGAGAGACGGACATGAGAGAGAGACGGACATGAGAGAGAGACGGATATGAGAGAGAGACGGATATGAGGGAGAGACGGATATGAGAGAGAGACGGATATGAGAGAGAGACAGATATGAGGGAGAGAGAGACGGATATGAGAGAGAGACGGATATGAGAGAGAGACGGATATGAGCGAGAGAGAGACGGATATGAGAGAGAGACGGACATGAGAGAGAGACGGACATGAGAGAGAGACGGATATGAGAGAGAGACGGATATGAGCGAGAGAGAGACGGATATGAGCGAGAGAGAGACGGATATGAGAGAGAGACGGATATGAGAGAGAGACGGATATGAGGGAGAGAGAGACGGATATGAGAGAGAGACGGATATGAGCGAGAGAGAGACGGATATGAGAGAGAGACGGATATGAGAGAGAGACGGATATGAGAGAGAGACGGATATGAGCGAGAGAGAGACGGATATGAGAGAGAGACGGACATGAGAGAGAGACGGATATGAGAGAGAGACGGATATGAGAGAGAGACGGATATGAGGGAGAGAGAGACGGATATGAGAGAGAGACGGATATGAGCGAGAGAGAGACGGATATGAGAGAGAGACGGATATGAGAGAGAGACGGATATGAGCGAGAGAGAGACGGATATGAGAGAGAGACGGACATGAGAGAGAGACGGATATGAGAGAGAGACGGATATGAGAGAGAGACGGATATGAGCGAGAGAGAGACGGATATGAGCGAGAGAGAGACGGATATGAGAGAGAGACGGATATGAGCGAGAGAGAGACGGACATGAGAGAGAGACGGACATGAGAGAGAGACGGATATGAGAGAGAGACGGATATGAGAGAGAGACGGATATGAGAGAGAGAGAGACGGATATGAGAGAGAGACGGATATGAGAGAGAGACGGATATGAGCGAGAGAGAGACGGACATGAGAGAGAGACGGACATGAGAGAGAGACGGATATGAGGGAGAGAGAGACGGATATGAGAGAGAGACGGATATGAGCGAGAGAGAGACGGATATGAGAGAGAGACGGATATGAGAGAGAGACGGATATGAGAGAGAGACGGACATGAGAGAGAGACGGACATGAGAGAGAGACGGATATGAGAGAGAGACGGATATGAGGGAGAGACGGATATGAGCGAGAGAGAGACGGATATGAGAGAGAGACGGATATGAGAGAGAGACGGATATGAGAGAGAGACGGATATGAGCGAGAGAGAGACGGATATGAGAGAGAGACGGATATGAGAGAGAGACGGATATGAGCGAGAGAGAGACGGATATGAGAGAGAGACGGACATGAGAGAGAGACGGATATGAGGGAGAGACGGATATGAGAGAGAGACGGATATGAGCGAGAGAGAGACGGATATGAGAGAGAGACGGACATGAGAGAGAGACGGACATGAGAGAGAGACGGATATGAGAGAGAGACGGACATGAGAGAGAGACGGATATGAGAGAGAGACGGATATGAGAGAGAGACGGATATGAGAGAGAGAATCTTACTGAAGCTGTGCTTATGTAGTTTCAGCCAACTTTCCAACACGAGAGCAGTACAGTAGTACAGTGGTGCTTGAAAGTTTGTGAACCCTTTAGAATTAAATATGACCTAAAACATCATCAGATTTTCACACAAATCTAGGCATGAGGGATGATGAGCAGATCGTTATACGACACTAGAATCCAATTCTCACTTCGGCGTTCAATTCCTCAGGCGACGTCACCGACTCCGCTACGATACGATACGATACGATACGACTGACGGGAGACCAGCTTCGGGGGAATCTGGGGAAGACCTACTGTTCATTTTTAAACACTGTTACCATAGAATGGTCCTTTTCTACGTCAGAGTTCCAGGCGAATCGCCTTGCCAATTATAATCAAACAGAATAAAATTATAATCGATGTGTCACTGCGTGTTATTTCGACGCGTTGATCCGGATCATTCCATCGTTGCGCCCCTAACTACTACTGGATCATTTCTTTTACCTTCTTGAACAATTTTCTACCGAAAAAGGAGTGAATGTTTTGGAACGGCCGAGTCAAAGTCCTGACCTTAATCCAATAGAAGTGTTGTGGAAGGACCTGAAGCGAGCAGGTCATGTGAGAAACCCACCAACATCCCAGAGCTGAAGCTGTTCTGCACTGAGGAACGGGCTAAAAGTCCTCCGAGCCGATGTGCAGGACTGATCAACACTCACCACAAACGTTTATCTGCAGTTATTGCTGCACAAGGAGGTCACACCACATACTGAAAGCAAAGGTTCACATGCTTTTGCCACTCACAGAAATGTAATATTGGATCATTTTCCTCAATAAATAAATGACCGAGTGTAATATTTTGTTTAATTGGGTTCTCTTCATCTACTTTTAGGATTTGTGTGAAAATCTGATGATGTTTTAAGTCATATTTAATTCTAAAGGGTTCACAAACTTTCAAGCACCACTGTACTACTGTACTGCTCTCGTGTTGGAAAGTTGGCTGAAACTACATAAGCACAGCTTCAGTAAGATTCTCTCTCTCATATCCGTCTCTCTCTCATATCCGTCTCTCTCTCATACCTGTCTCTCCCTCATATCCGTCTCTCTCATCTGTCTCTCTCTCATATCCGTCTCTCTCTCATATCCGTCTCTCTCATCTGTCTCTCTCTCATATCCGTCTCTCTCTCATATCCGTCTCTCTCTCATACCTGTCTCTCCCTCATATCCGTCTCTCTCATCTGTCTCTCTCTCATATCCGTCTCTCTCTCATATCCGTCTCTCTCATCTGTCTCTCTCTCATATCCGTCTCTCTCTCATATCCGTCTCTCTCTCATATCCGTCTCTCTCTCATATCCGTCTCTCTCATCTGTCTCTCTCTCATATCCGTCTCTCTCTCATCTGTCTCTCTCTCATATCTGTCTCTCCCTCATATCCGTCTCTCTCTCTCATATCTGTCTCTCTCTCATATCTGTCTCTCTCTCATATGTGTCTCTGTCTCTCTCCCTCATATCTGTCTCTCCCTCATATCTGTCTCTCTCTCATTTGTCTCTCTCTCATATCTGTCTCTCTCTCATATCTGTCTCTGTCTCTCTCGTATATGTCTCCCTCATATCCGTCTCTCTCATATCTGTCTCTCTCTCTCTCTCTCATATCTGTCTCCCTCATATCTGTCTCTTTCTCATATCTGTCTCTCTCTCTCATATCTGTCTCTCTCTCCCTCTCATATCTCTCTCTCTCTCATATGGGTCTCCCTCATATCCGTCTCTCTCTCTCTCTCTCTCATATCTGTCTCCCTCATATCTGTCTCCCTCTCTCTCATATGTCTCCCTCATATCTGTCTCTCCCTCTCATATCTCTCTCTCTCATATGGGTCTCCCTCATATCTGTCTCGCTCTCTCTCATATCTGTCTCCCTCATATTTGTCTCTCTCTCTCTCATATCTGTCTCCCTCATATCTGTCTCTCTCTCTCTCTCATATCTGTCTCTCTCTCCCTCTCATATCTCTCTCTCTCTCATATGGGTCTCCCTCATATCTGTCTCTCTCGTATCTGTCTCTCTCCCTCATATCTGTCTCTCTCTCTCATATCTGTCTCTCTCTCTCTCATATCTGTCTCTCCCTCATATCCGTCTCTCTCTCTCATATCTGTCTCTCTCTCATATCTGTCTCTCCCTCATATCTGTCTCTCCCTCATATCTGTCTCTCCCTCATATCTGTCTCTCTCTCATTTGTCTCTCTCTCATATCTGTCTCTCTCTCATATCTGTCTCTCTCTCATATCTGTCTCTCTCGTATATGTCTCCCTCATATCCGTCTCTCTCATATCTGTCTCTCTCTCTCTCTCTCATATCTGTCTCCCTCATATCTGTCTCTTTCTCATATCTGTCTCTCTCTCTCATATCTGTCTCTCTCTCTCATATCTGTCTCTCTCTCCCTCTCATATCTCTCTCTCTCTCATATGGGTCTCCCTCATATCCGTCTCTCTCTCTCTCTCTCATATCTGTCTCCCTCATATCTGTCTCTCCCTCTCATATCTCTCATATGGGTCTCCCTCATATCTGTCTCGCTCTCTCTCATATCTGTCTCCCTCATATCTGTCTCCCTCATATTTGTCTCTCTCTCTCTCATATCTGTCTCCCTC
The DNA here is from genome assembly GCF_023375685.1 of Ictalurus furcatus. Taxonomy (NCBI): domain Eukaryota; kingdom Metazoa; phylum Chordata; class Actinopteri; order Siluriformes; family Ictaluridae; genus Ictalurus; species Ictalurus furcatus. Next base: position 6,756,126 of record NC_071255.1, on the reverse strand, counting down.
ATATCTGTCTCTCTCTCTCTCTCATATCTGTCTCTCTCCCTCATATCCGTCTCTCTCTCTCATATCTGTCTCTCTCTCTCATATCTGTCTCTCTCTCCCTCTCATATCTCTCTCTCTCATATGGGTCTCCCTCATATCTGTCTCTCTCCCTCATATCTGTCTCTCTCTCTCATATCTGTCTCTCTCTCTCATATCTGTCTCTCTCTCTCATATCTGTCTCTCTCTCTCTCATATCTGTCTCTCTCTCATATCTGTCTCTCTCTCTCTCTCATATCTGTCTCCCTCATATCTGTCTCTCTCTCATATCTGTCTCTCTCTCTCTCATATCTGTCTCTCTCTCCCTCTCATATCTCTCTCTCTCTCATATGGGTCTCCCTCATATCTGTCTCTCTCTCTCTCTCTCTCATATCTGTCTCTCTCATATCTGTCTCCCTCATATTTGTCTCTCTCTCTCTCATATCTGTCTCCCTCATATCTGTCTCTCCCTCTCATATCTCTCTCTCTCATATCTCTCTCTCTCATATGGGTCTCCCTCATATCTGTCTCTCACTCTCTCTCTCTCTCTCATATCTGTCTCCCTCATATCTGTCTCTCTCTCTCTCATATCTGTCTCCCTCATATCTGTCTCTCTCTCTCTCATATCTGTCTCCCTCATATCTGTCTCTCTCTCTCTCTCATATCTGTCTCCCTCATATCTGTCTCTCTCTCTCTCATATCTGTCTCCCTCATATCTGTCTCTCTCTCTCTCATATCTGTCTCCCTCATATCTGTCTCTCTCGTATCTGTCTCTCTCCCTCATATCCGTCTCTCTCTCTCATATCTGTCTCTCTCTCATATCTGTCTCTCTCTCCCTCTCATATCTCTCTCTCTCTCTCATATGGGTCTCCCTCATATCTGTCTCTCTCTCTCTCTCTCTCATATCTGTCTCCCTCATATTTGTCTCTCTCTCTCTCATATCTGTCTCCCTCATATCTGTCTCTCCCTCTCATATCTCTCTCTCTCATATGGGTCTCCCTCATATCTGTCTCTCTCTCTCTCTCTCTCTCTCTCTCCTATCTGTCTCCCTCATATCTGTCTCTCTCTCTCTCATATCTGTCTCCCTCATATCTGTCTCTCTCCCCCTCTCATATCTCTCTCTCTCTCATATGGGTCTCCCTCATATCTGTCTCTCTCTCTCTCTCTCTCTCTCTCATATCTGTCTCCCTCATATTTGTCTCTCTCTCTCTCATATCTGTCTCCCTCATATCTGTCTCTCCCTCTCATATCTCTCTCTCTCATATGGGTCTCCCTCATATCTGTCTCTCTCTCTCTCTCTCTCTCTCTCTCTCTCCTATCTGTCTCCCTCATATCTGTCTCTCTCTCTCTCATATCTGTCTCCCTCATATCTGTCTCTCTCGTATCTGTCTCTCTCCCTCATATCTGTCTCTCTCTCTCTCATATCTGTCTCTCTCTCTCTCATATCTGTCTCCCTCATATCTGTCTCTCTCTCTCTCGTATCTGTCTCTCTCTCTCTCATATCTGTCTCCCTCGTATCTGTCTCTCTCTCTCGTATCTGTCTCCCTCATATCTGTCTCTCTCGTATCTGTCTCTCTCCCTCGTATCTGTCTCTCTCCCTCGTATCTGTCTCTCTCCCTCGTATCTGTCTCTCTCTCTCTCATATCTGTCTCCCTCATGTCTGTCTCTCTCTCTCGTATCTGTCTCTCTCTCTCTCTCATATATCTGTTTCTCTCTCTCTTGTATCTGTCTCATCTGAACATTTTAGAACTTTTTTTTTATTAGTTTTTAATTCATGCTATAATTATACAGGTGCACAGGTTAACCGGTGACGGATTGCACCGGCAGTCCTCACACTCCCGTTTGAAGTGATCTGGGAATGGTGATGGTGAGATGGTGGTCATCGCACATACGCTACAGATGCGGTGGACAGAGATCATGTGTAGAAATGCAGATCTCCTGATTACGGGTGTCGTCTTCTAGACGTACACTGCATGCAGTCGGTATGTAGATGACGCGTACACACCAAACAGCACAAATACACAGAGTCGACTACAGGTGCGTGGAGCGGTACAGGCAGGAGGAGACGGGGTGATGCTCGAGCGTACCTCAAAGAGAGCAGGACAGCAGCACGAGACAGGAAAGAAGAGATAAGGCAGATAAGGCACTACATTGTGACCGGAGCTCCATTATCCTCCTACTTAACACAGCATTACCGTTCCGATATTTACGCAGGGACGTGCGCAGCGCTTTATACTCTAGTCTGCAGTGCACTGTATGTGCATATAGATGACTGTCTTTGCTCTAGAAGTCTCTATAATTCCCAAATCCGTTCGGTACAAGAGGGTAAGTGAGTGTGAGAAACGAGTGAGAAACGAGTGCAGAGCAGATAGAGCAGGCGCGTGCGAGTGTCTCACCTCTCCTCTCGGCGATCTGTAAGTAGCCAGTAGACAGATATTGCTCCATGTCTTGCTGAAACGCCTCTTCGAAATACTTTTGTCTCTCCTTTAGCTTCACTTGCTGAGCGTGTTCCATCTCCAAGACCTTCTGGGTGTGTTCAGCATCCAACTCGGCTAGCGTGAAGAACAGAGAGAGAGAGAGAGAGAGCGCGAGAGAGAGAGGAGAAGGAGTGAGACAGAGAGAGAGACAGAGAGAGAGATACAGAGACAGAGAGAGAGAGAGATACAGAGACACAGAGAGAGAGAGAGAGAGAGATACAGAGACACAGAGAGAGAGAGATACAGAGACAGAGAGAGAGACAGAGAGAGAGAGATACAGAGACACAGAGAGAGAGAGAGAGATACAGAGAGAGAGAGAGCGTGAGAGAGAGAGGAGAAGGAGTGAGACAGGGAGAAAAGAGAGAGAGAGAGTGAGACAGAGAGACACAGAGATAGGGAGAGACAGAGAGAGAGACAGACAGACAGAGAGAGAGACACAGAGATAGAGAAACAGAGAGACACAGAGATAGAGATAGACAGAGACACAATGAGAGAGAGCGTGAGGAAAAGGAGTGAGAGAGAGAAAAGAGAGATAGAGGGACACAGAGATAGAGAGAGACAGAGAGAGACACACAGAGGTAGAGATAGAGAGAGAGAGAGAGAGAGAGAGAGAGAGACAGAGACAGAGAGAGAGACACAGAGATAGAGAGAGAGACACAGTGAGCAAAAATCAGGAAACTAACCCGATGTGGTATTAGTGCCCCTTTACATGAAACAATCAAAATGGAGTAAAATGTTAGATGATTTGCCAACCCTGCTGTCAGTTTATTGTCCTGAGTGTTCCTGTGAAGAGTGTCGTGTAGCCGAACACTACTTCCTGCAGAGATCACAAACCCCAACTGCATGCACGAAGAAGAGAAAAGAAAAAAAAAGGAAAGGCAGCAGATGAATTGAATCTACTCTGCACTGAAAGCAGCTCCTCCTGCAGAAAGCAGAACACTGGCTCAGAACGCGTGAATGTGCACGTGTGCGCGTGTGCAGCGTGCGTGATCGACTGCGCTTCTTTATCTCCTACAGGAAGAGAGCTCGCTCCACTGCATGAATGGCAGGAAGCATGCCTTTGTTACTAAAGTGGCATCGTCTCTATTCTGCTGTGTGTAGGCAAAG